>NC_056731.1:661147966-661332966 GCF_019279795.1 Protopterus annectens
CTGAGACATGGTTTAATGCTGCAGAGAGCACACCAACAGTGCAAGGTTATTATGCCTTCCACACATTTAGGCCAGCTACTTCACAGGCAGGGACTAAAGGTGGAGGCGTCTCTGTTTACATCAAACGTCAAAAGTCAATATAATTCAAGGCTGGTCAAACAGGATAATAGACGTTTGCTGCTCCTTGTTCAAATCACCATAGGCAAATTCCAATAGCACTTCCTTGCAAGCTATAGGTCCCCTTCCATGACCCAGAAAACCCATACTATGCATTTAAACTTATTAGAAACATTAACTATCCAACCCAATACCATATTCATGGGTGACTTTAATTACCCCTCTGTTAACCTGGTATCCTATATGACATCAAACGTACATGCACAGAGATTCCTGGATTTTGTAAACACAGACTCCCTGGACCAGATAGTCAATACACCAACCAGGGGTGCAACCATACTGGATCTGGTCCTCACTAATATGGAGAATGCTGCACACCCCCTACTGTAATGCCTTCCCTGGTAAGGTCAGAACTCAAATGGTCTCCTTTGAAGTAAAAATAAAACCTGGAGCCCCAGCTAAACCTGGAATATTCAGGAACTATTCTAAGGCTAACCTCCTGCTACTAAGTGAGAACCTGGCAATATGTCAACCCCCATAAACCATGAGAACACTGCTGCCTCTGCAGAACTGTTCAAAGAAACTGTGCACAAGCATGTTAATAGCTGCATCGAGGCAACTGTACCCACCAGGAGGAAGTACAGAACTAACTCAAAAAACAAGCCACCTTGGTGGAATCACAAAATCAATAGCCTGTATAACAGAAGGAAGAAAATCATGGCAAAAATTAGGAGGTGCAGCACCCAGAAGGATAAAAGCACTCTCATCCAATTAAACAAACAACTCAGAGGACAAATAAAGTCTACAAAAGCCAAATTTGAGGTACGTTTGGCCTTTCAGGCAAAGGACAACCACAAAGCATTATTCAGCTATGTCCGCAACCTCAAAGGCAATACACAGTTGTGTGCAGAGCTCATTGTAAATGGCGCCACCTATACAAAGCCAGAAGATATAGCAAACCTCCTGGCTAATAAATTCAGCTCCGACTTTACCCCTCTCTCCCCCTCAACCTCCCCTCAGGAAATATCATCAAATATAACTCCCCCTACTGTCACTAGGGAATAGGCCCTTAATGTTCTCATTAAGACCAAGAACAATGCATCAAATTCCCCAGACAATATCCCAGGATGCCTTCTAAGTAGCATGAAACATGACATATCAGGGCCTCTGGAATTACCATTTAACTGTAGCTTCCAAACAGGCTTCATGCCTCATGAATGGAGAAAGGCAACAGTCATCCCTCTGCACAAAGTTGGGCCATCTACAGACCTTGGAAACTACAGACCCATAAGGCTCACTAGTCTTGTATGTAAAGCCATTGAAGGAATTATCATGGAGATGATCAATAGAGATATAGTAAACCTTCAAACGCTGGACCCAACCCAGCCTGGTTTCATTAAGGGTAGACCATGCTTACTCAACCTGGTGGACTTCTTTGAGAAGGTCACCAAAGCAATGGATGAGGGCAAAATCATTCACACTGCCCACCTTGACCTAGTCAAGGCATTTAACAAAGTACGCCACTTGGGCATTGTTGACAAACTCAGGAGGTTAGTACAAACCCATATGTCACCGGGTGGATAGCCAACTGGCTCACAGATAGGACCCAGTAAGTTAGAATTGGGGAGTCCACCTCTACAAAGAGACCAGTCACAAGTGGAGTCCCTCAAGGATCAGTTCTTGGACTGCTGCTTTTTGGCATTTACTTCTCAGAAGTCAAGGCCAATGTCAGTGGTTTCTGGCTGACTAAATTTGCAGATGATTGCAAATTAGGAGCTGTCATTGAATCTCCCATTGGCACAAATGTTCTCCAGGAGTGGCTGACACAGACAAACAACTGGTGCCAGAGCCATGGACTAAAACTAAATGCCAAGAAATGCATAATAGCATCTTTTGGGAAGTCATCCATCCCTGGTAGCAATCATACTGACAACACACCCCTTAGAGATGACCCAGTAGTCAGGAACTTAGGGACACACATAGATAGTAATCTAGCCTTTGACCATCATGTGTCTACAGTGGTAAGGAAATCATTCTGTGTTGCGCAACTTGTAAACAAAGGTATGGCATCTAAGTCCAAGGAAGTCATTGTTCCACTTTATTTGGCATTCATTGAGTACAATGCCACCTTTGGTATGTATCTAACCAGGCATATCCAACAATTGGAATGTCCACAGAAGTTCCTCACTAAAAGAATGCAGGGCATAAGTATAATGTCCTATGCAGACCACCTCAATGCTCTATACCTGTATTCTGTCTCCTACGGAGTTTTGAGGGGAGATCTATGCCTGGCATACAGGACATTGTCAGACCCCACTCTGATGGACCTCCTGCATATCCACAAAACAAACAGCACCGGAATTGCCCATTCTAAAGACTTAAACCTTGCCTATGATATAAACAGGACCTGCTGGAGAGATAGATATGTATCCAAGAGACTACCCCATCAATGGAACAGGCTCCCCATCTATGTGAAACACAGTTCCTCCCTAACCCAATTCAAGTGCAATTTGGACAATTGGATGGGGAACTGGAAAGTCATCCCTGGTTTGGTACCTATGTCTCTAAGAGACACAGGTAACCTGTAAATGGTTCATCTTCTAGGCCCATGCTTACACTTATCAAGGGTATCAGAACTTGTCAGAGATTTGGGGTGCATGGCTAGGCTTAAAAAGGCCCTTGTAGTTGTTAGCCTAGTAAACACCTATGAACCTATAATGGATGTTGCTGTTGTGATCATAGATTGTTAAAGTTTTCTTGGATCTGCTGAGTTTTTTGTGTAGTGCCAAAAGGCATAGATTTCATCTTGGATGTACTTAGCATGAGGGTTTTAGAAGTAATCCACTCACGGAAGTGACTGAAGTCAGATTGTAGATCTTACTATAATAAGAGAGTAGTTAGAGAGATAGAGGACGATGTCATCTGTATAGAAGACTAGAGGAAGGAAAGGAAGATCAAATGGAAGATTATTGCTGTATATGGATAACAGACACTGCAAGAATAGATCCTTGAGGTATACCTTTGAGTAAAGGAGAGGAGACAGACGTACAGGAGTTATAGCTCACTTCAAAATGGCCCTTAGTCAGATAACTTTGGACCCAAGAGATGGCATCATGGCTAATGCCTAGTTTAGAAAGGTTGACTCACTAAGTCATAGGCTCTGATGAGGTCTATAAAACATGTACCAGAGAACATGCCTTTATCCACTGACATGAGAATTTCATCAATCAGAGACAAATGGTTGTGTATGTGCTCCTTCCTAACTAGAAGCCTTGTTTTTGTGAGCAAAGGTGGTATATTGTAATGCATTCCTAGAGTTGAAGGTAGACACTTCTCAAAGATTTTGCACAGGGTTGGAAAGATGGAAATGTGGCAATAGTGTGTTGGGAGTGTGGGTTGTTTTTGTCTGGGCAGTAGTTTTGTTATGGCAGATTTGCATATATTAGGCATGGTGCTGGTAGTAAGACAAAGATTACAGATGTGACAATAATTCATGACAGTGGTATATGAACCCTGCATGTAAGCTGTCTATACCTTGGGGATCTTCAAACTCTACTTCCGCCAGTAACAGGATACTGTCTTTGGATAAAATCTGCTGGAACTAAAGAGAGGAAAATATTGTGGGTGAAATGAGAGAGCATTTCTGGGGGTGTTTGCAGCACATTTGTAATCTGTGATGCTCTTTTCTAGTCAATGAATTTCATTCGAATAGGTTTTAGTCAACATTTTGTGTGTCAACCAAAACTGTTGCATATTTTATATATAGAGAGAGATATACATACACACTCAAGTATATGTATTTGTGTGTGTGCGTGTGCGTGTGTGTGTGTGTGTGTGTGTGTGTATATACACACACACACACACACACACACAGTCTACTCCAATACGTCAGGTTATTACTTAGTGTTTTCATTCTTATAGTCTCAATGGATTTCAACAAACCGAGAAACATGTTAAAATACAAACAAGTCCAAAGAAAGTTAATTAAAAACAGGGGCAGCTCATTGTACTGGCTGCTGGGCTGCCCCCCCCCCCCCCCCCCCAGCTAAAAAGGGAATAAATGAAATGTGTTAACTCAGAAAGTCAACTACTATTTTTAAATTAAAAATAATACTTAACTTTCTGTTGTGATTCAGGCCTTCAAAACAATGCAGATGTGCAGATTTCCAAGGAGGTCTGAAACAACAACAAAAAATTGGCTTATTACAATTACCAGGTTGTTTTGAAAACAGCCCAGCATTAGGTTTCACGCTCATCAATCGGGTTTGATCAGCAGTATTCAGAAGTGACAGAAGCATCACTTAATGAGCGAGTTCCTGAGGCAGCATGAGCCAAGAAGATGGAAGCAGTTAATGTACAAGACTAAGCATGAGAATGTGGGAACATTCTTCTTATACTTCTTATAGGCATTCTGCCTGCTACTGCCAAGTATGTGTGAAGAAAGTAAATACTTTTGTGTGTGTGTATCTGTCTGTGTGTTTGCAAAAGTTTAAAATAAATTACTCTTCCAGCAGTTAAAAAATAAATAAATAAATAAATAATAATAAATTTAAGATTTCCATTTTGTTACGTTCTGGTATTTGAGGTGTATACAGGCAATAAAGTTGGCTTTAATTGCTGGGTACAGAGGTTGTCTGAATGAAAGTGATTGGCACTGTTGCCAGTTTTTCAAGATAAGCAATCATTATTTTAGCTCTGGAGAGACAATGTGGTCAGCTGTGGTGGTGCACCGGTTCGCATTGTCACCTCACAGCAAGAGGTTCTCCGGTTAGATTCTTGGCTGGAGCTCCTTCTGTGCAAAGTCTGCATGTTCTCCCTGTGGTTGAGTGAGTTTTAAAGACATGCAGGTAGGTGTGTGTGTATGCCTTCTGTGAATGTTGGGCACCGGGCTGGCAACTCAACACTGTAAAAACACCACTGCCAATCATCAATCTGCAGCACGGTGATCCGCTGTGGTGACCCCTAACTGGGAAAAAATGAAAGACATTACTAGAGACAGTATAAAGTTGTGTGATGCCACTTATTGGTGTGCTGGGACAATCATCTATCTAAGTGTGCACATTTAGTAAAGTGGCTGTAATTGATAAGTATGGGGATTGTCTGTGATAAAAAAACTCAATGTGTATGGGAAAAGAGTTTGCAGTGTATCTAAGAGTAGCAAGTTGGTTATCATTCACACACAGTCAGACATCAGCATTGTACTCAGTACGTGGCTGCCCATGATGGCCTGCACCTGATCATTGAGACAACACTGCATTCAGTAGTGCTGCCATTTAACAGCATTTTGTTTTCCTGTTGAGTTTTTGGCTTTGATTCCTTCTGTGTGGAGTCTGCATGTACTCCCTGTCTCTGTGTGGATTTTATCCATATGTTTTGATTCGTTCTCCCAGACCAACAGCTTTCATCCCAATTTAAAAACAGAAGGACACACATAATGTATGTCTCTCTTTGCAGAAAGGCAGGCACTGTTCCCAGAATGGATTTATATATCTTTGCATATGTTTTCTTAGTTTATTGGGGTACTACTGTTTTGTTAGCTATGAATATTAAGCTTAAGACACAACTTAGTTTTCCTTGAAGGAAAAAAAATAAGACTAAACTTTTTTCCTTACTCATGATTTTTTGTTCAGATCATCATTAATTCAAAAAGTTGTAAACAAAAAGCTCTGAGATCTGAATCTAGAACCCTAATACTGTTGGTTGCCTAGCAACCCCTAGATTCCACAACTTAATTCAGTTGCATCTTCTAGACTTATTACAGCAGAGTCTTGGCCACTTAGGGTGCATTAAAAGCAATGGGGGAAGCTACAAATTAAGACAACATGTAAAAAAGTACTGTATCTGAATGGTATAGGGCCAGAATGAGGGGGGAACAAGAGAACTGCAGGAGGGACTAGTGTGCAACAGGGGGACCTTTCTCTTGGGATCCAGTTCACTTAGTGCTGGCCTTGTTGATTGCAGTCAGACATGTGAGATGCATACAGGCTTTAAAGTGGCTATCATGAGGGGATACATACTGAGGCATCATAGCTCTCAACCTCTTAACACAAGAAATCTGGACAAAGCCAAAAATAATGAAGGGGACAAAGGACCAAAAATAGGATTACATTTTACATATTGTTCTAATAAATGTAGTTGCTAGAATAAAAGTTTTTGTGTTAGCATGCATTCTCTGGAGGATGTGAAGTTTGAAACGCAAATGACTGTTATTATCTAGTGATGCCAATTTTATGAGGAACAGACCAAAAATTGAAGCCAAAAATCTAGACATTCAGCATAAATCTGGGCAATTGAGAAGTATGGCAATCCATGGATGAAAATGAATGATTGCATCTGTTGTTTGATCACAGTTAATGGCCATTGACCTGCTGTAATAGAACCCTACTCCATTCCAGTTAGTCCATGGTTCCTGCAGCCGCCCCTCCCCCTGCTTTGAGTCACCAGCCACCACTGGTTAAAGATCACATGATCATTTCATGCCAATCACCACTCATTACAACTCACAAGCACTCCACGTTCTGTAATTTAATGACCTAATAATTACATCTCTAGAATTCACATGAAATGGCAATGACTCAGGCTCTCAGTAAGGCTGTCCAGGAGGAACAGAATGAAGCAGCCAATAGCCAGCTGTCCTCTCCTATCTTAAGGGAGGGTGTGGGGGAAACCCAATGTATGTGCAACCTCTTATGGAGCCTTGAAAATCATCTCAGATTGATGCAGGTAGCAGTGATGAGGTCCAGATAACATTACACGCTCCATTCCTATAACTAAGACAAATAACAGGCTGCCATGAGAAGAGTTCCTAAGTTCCAGGCTTGCTGCTCCACATTAGATCCCACAATCCCTTGGCCTAATGATGAGCTACTCTGAGGTCAATTTCTCAAAGAGTTGAGGGACCCCCTGAAAAATAGTTATCTCTGGGTTACCAGGCTGGAGCAAGTGGAGGATCTAGGGATGAACAAACAAGGAATTCAAACAGGATCAGCCTGAGACTGCATGGAGTCGGGGTAAGAGTGTGTATCAAAAAATGCACAAAATGTAACAATAGTAAAAATATCCAAGTTATGAGTGGGAAGTGAACTCCAGACCTTCTGCTTGTAAGTGTAATGGGATAGCCACTATATTACAGAACTTTCACTTTGGTCTCCTATTCTTCAGTTCTGACTTCATACCAATAAATTAATTCAGGCCAGGCAGGAGCTGCGTAAATCTTCTCTTCTGTCTAGCAATAACTCATGATTCCATCCCCTTCTACAAGGATTGTTCAAAACATAAAACGCACATTTCTTAAAATTTTTACCCAATGTGGAATACTTGAATAATGCATTCTAATTCCCCTCCTCCTGCAAGACTTAAACTCTTCAAATCATAAAACACTCAAAAAAAATATGCAATGTGGAATGCTTGAATAATGCATCATAACTTCCTTTCCTTCTTATAACATTTCACAATCTTGAACCCTTTGCAGAGGTTTCCTGCCTACTTTGCCAACATAAAAAGCATTTGGAGAGTTTAAGTCTTGCAGGAGGAGGGGCATTATAATACATTATTCAAGCATTTCACATTGGGTAAAAATTTTAAGAAATGTGTGTTTTATGTTTTGAACAATCCTTGTAGAAGAGGACAGAGTCATGAGTTAAATGGAGTACATAAAAATAAGGGTTCTCACCTACAGCTCTGGAAGAATTTTTTTGTCATTTGTTGTATTTGTACTGTTATGTTATGGAGCTTTTCTCCCCGGGCCTCTGCTGTAAATAGACCTTGTTCCAGTCTGACTTTCCCGGTAAAGAAATGTAAAATAAAAATAAAATAAATTAACAAAAGCTGCATGCACCCACATAAACAACAATCTTACTGCCACAATTAAAACATCCTTTAGCCTCTTATGTTTTTCCTGTTTTTTTTAATCACAATATAGCAATTTATCTGTAACTGTCCTGAAGATCATACGTGTGTGATTCATTACTTTTTTTGTAAAACAATTTCTTTCACTCGTTATTACTCTTTATAATAAACTTTTCAAGTTTTCATTCTTGATGATTATAAAAATAAGGGTTCTCACCTACAGCTGTGGAAAAAGCAGCATTAATTTTCAGTATAATCCAATTGATTTTATTATATTCTTTACAGCAAAACTGTTGACACTAAAATACATGCACATCCACAGTGATCTATCTTATTTCTGCCCATCATTAACCACACACTTACTGTTTGGTTCTGTCTCTCAATATCACTACCTAATAACATGGGTTTGAATTCCCATGTCCTCTCCTTCTTTACTTGTTCCCACTGTTTCATTAAGTTACGTATCTCATTAGCTTATTTGTGCAAGCATACTTTTTAATTCTCTCAACTTTTGTTCAAAATCCACTTCTTCACAAGTCAATCTAGACACCTTGATTATCTGATTATAGCTATGTTCACTTTTAGGCCCTTGTGATTTGCACTGTTACTATAAACAAAAGAATCACCTTCATACCTCTCAACCATAAATAAAAGGACACCAAAATTAGCACAGGCACCAAACCAAGAAAACACTTGGCCACAGGATAAAGATCCACAAACGATCTCCCCTCAGTAGATAAAACACTTGTTTAATAAGACTTTGCCTCCAAAACATAAAACACAATGTGAACACAGTAAAGTTAAATGCTTTCACCCTGTCCAAATACCAGGCTTCCTCAGAACTCATAACTTTGTATTCAATCACCTTAAATAGCATAGTTACAATGTGTGACAGCCCTTCCCCGCCAAAGAATTAAATACATACACCTCTATTTTTTAAAAGTCATACAAACAAAACCTTATAAATTTGTTGTTAAAAACAATAAAAATCACTAATCATTCCAGTGCATAAATGTTCCTTTATGCTCCCTTATGTTCCCTTATGCACTCTTTCAGGATGCAATCTGTCTTCCCGACATAACATTTTTTACAACATTCACACTGTGTGTGTGTGTGTGTGATCAATAGAGTGGTGGGGAATAATTCTATGTGTTTGGATATAGGAATAGTAAGTTGCTTAAAATGATGTTATGTTACCCAGATAAAGGTAAGATTGTATGTGATAAACAATATGGGACATACCCATGTGGCTCCTGCAATTTTTGTGGTTTGATAGATAGTGATACCTCTTTCATGCATCCAGACTCTAATAGAAGGTATACATTTAATGTAAGGGCAACTTGTATTACAAAGCATTTAGTGTATTTAACACAGTGTGAATGTTGTAAAAAATGTTATGTCGGGATGACAGATCGCATCCTGAAAGAGTGCATAAGGGAACATTTATACAGTATTAGAACAGGCAATAGTACAAATGCACTTGCTCGATATGTGGCAGCTAGTGATCATGTTCATCATTTTAGGTTTAAAGTTATACAAATGCTGCAAGTAGGTCCTAGAATGGGCAATATTGAAAATAGGACTAGTGAAGCTGAACTTAGATGGATCCTTAAGCTGAGAGCTGACAAAGGATCAGGTTTAAATAGTACGGTTTTAATTAAAGCGTTACTTGATAAGAGGGGACTTCCGAGATAGAATATATTTTGCAAGTCAGCTTGGTTCAATTTATAAGGCACCATGTTTAGATGTAACTTTTTGACTGTAGCATATACATTGAGAAGGGAGTTTCTCTTTTAATATATGATGTCATCTGAAAAGCAATTGAAAGCAATTGATGTATGTAAATCAATACTGATATAGAATATGCTACTGGTGAATTTGAATTGTTTTAATTGATTATATGACTAAATAAAGTGTATGGCTGTGTATTTTATTATCATTACGGTCTGATGAAGCCAATGTCTACTTGGTGAAAGCACTTACCGACATGCAAGTATTTTATTAAAAGTATTTCATCTATCTACAAGTTTTGGTGGGCATTTTGTGTTTGCTGTGCTTCCTGCTGCAATATTGTGTTTTGTTTTACTTGGAGTTTTATTCATTGCTGGCTGGTTTACTCGTTGGGTGATTGTGATCATTACTCTTATCTGTAAGCAGGTTTACACTGAAAGTGAGTCTTTTTTAATATGACCCTTAACTGCTTTCATAAAATGGCATGGTGCAGTATGCCATCAAGTATCTCTTTCCAAAGGTTTTACATTAGAATGCCATTTACACGGTCTGATTTAAAATATGTCTCAATTCTTGTTGACTCCTAGTCTCAAAAGTGGTGATAACAGTCTGCAAGACAGGATTAAAACTACTGTTTTTATTCCAGACTGCATTTCGCAGTTACTTTGTTGCAGCAAAAATTTTCAAATTAAAATGTTGTACAAACATTTTTAATGATAAGATAATTTTAGTCTTTGTTAATGCTTTTTCAAAAATTAATTACATTCAACTTTCTCCTGAGACTATAGATCACCAGGAAATGAAACCATTAACAAATCCGCATAGTCTTTCTTCTGATATATCATCTCCATCTCTGATTCTGGTCACATGGATTCTTCTTCTGTAAACAAAAAGCCTTGCTTCTATTGTTCTAAAAACCTTTCCTGTAAGTCCAGTGACTCTGTTGCTGTAGTTACTGACATTCCTGGATAGTGAATGACTAGAACTACCTTTCAGATGTCAATGGCTCTAGCCAACATGGATGAATGGCTGTATTCATCTATCCATGCTGTTGAGTATAGCGCAACTACTTCCAAACATCCCACATAATTGTTTAATATTTGTTGCTGACCTATTTCAGCAGCTGTATTCTCTAATATATCAGTTACTACAAAGGACTTGTAAAATAAACCACCTTCATATTCCTCCTTATCTCTCTTAAGCTTCTTTAAATTTTTAGCTTGATGTTTTCTCATGCTCAACTGCATTTTTAAGAATTTCTTTAAACTGTTTCTTGTTGCCGCAGTGGTGCAGCGGTTAGCGTTGTCGCCTCACAGCAAGAGGTTCTCCCGTTCGATTCTCGGCTGGAGCACCTTCTGTGTGGAGTCTGCATGTCCTCCCTGCGGTCGAGTGAAGTTAAAGACATGCAGGTAGATGCATGCTTGAATAGGCATGCCTTCTTTGAAGGTTGGGCGTCAGGCTGGCAACTCGGCACCGTAAAGATCCACTGCCAATCATTAGCGGACAGGAGTTCCACTGTGGCGATTCCTAACCGGGAAAAGCCGAAAGACTTTTTTTTAAATTGTTTCTTGTTATTGTTAACTTTACTCACTGCTTTATCTTAAGCTGAGGAAATCTCATTTGTTTCATTGTGCATACTCAAGAATTCATCAATCAATATTTCCATTCCAGTATTGTGAAATAAAAACTGCACTCAGTTCCATAAATAAGTTTGTGCACACAGCACAGTAACAAGCTGTAGAGGTTAACAGTCCAGTAATCTTTAAAGATTAGAGACAGCGGTACACAAGCATTGTTGGGAATAGTTCCTTCCCACCTCTTTAGGTAAATGGAAATATTTAGGCTTCTTTCATTAGGACAGATTACTCAATCTACAGTCTCTTTAGGAAGTAGCAACCAGCAGACTTCCTTCCAGATGCCAGAATGTTCCTTTTGGCTTCTGCAGTTACATTTCTCCACCCAGGGATTTTGGTTGAGATTCATTTAGTCTCCTCCATCCTTCACTAAGGATGATGCCACAGTATGAAACAAAAGATGACTGACTTCAATAATTGTCTTAGTTTCTGATGTCTTTCCAGGGAGATTCAATATTTGTATGCATCAAATATAGCTTCAGTCAGTCTCTTTGCACTCTTAACACTTCTTATGTACAGTTCAAGAAAGGCTGCTTCTAATTAGTGACCTGCCTCATTCTGAGATTGCATTTATTCAGATAATGCTCTCAGTGTTCTTATAGTCTACTGGAAAACATCACCCCATTTCTTGTGTAGCTAAGACAATTAACCTCTACAGCTTGTTACTGTGCTGTGGGCACAAACTGAAGACTTAAACCAAAGCTAACAGTGTAATAAAAGAAATATACTACAGGAATACATTTCTTAGTTCAAAGAAAGCTATGTCATGTCATGGTTTTCCTACTCACTAAATCTGAAGGTGGAGAATTTCTTCTTCTCTGTTTGTTTCTAAGATTTTGTAGTTTGAAGGTGGAGAATTCTTCTTTTCTGCTCACTTCTAAAATAAACTCAAGTATATCCTTAAGAATTGACTCCACAGACTATTTTTATTATTGCAAAAACCAGTGCACCTTTGTTTGTCACATACATGTGTGTGTGTGTGTGTGTGTGTGTGTGTGTGTGTGTGTGTGTGTGTGTGTGTGTGTGTGTGTGTGTGTGTGTGTATCTGCGCGCAAATGTTTGGAATACATGAAGTAATGTAAAATGAAGCGTGTTGTACTTTATTTAATTCTGAAACCTAATCTTACAATGGGTTTAATTTATTACACAAATCTACTTAAATCAGAGTCCTACATATTCCATTTTTGTGTTCGCCCTTTTAATTTTATTTATTTATCATTTGTTTATTAGGAGAATTTGAGTGGACATAGCCCCTTTTCAAATCTGACCTTGGGATAAAAGCTCCGCAAAATTACATATGATAAGATCAAGGGTGGAAGTCCTCAATACCAAAGTGGAATATCAATGCAATTAGTACCATACTTTGGCATTACTGTATGTATTCAGTCATTCAAGCCATTTAAACAATCAACTTGTATGCATGGGTATTTAAATGGCTTGCCTGCGCTTTTTTGCCTTTGACTTTGAAGAGGAGAATTTCTTTTTTTTTTTTTTTGTGCTCCTCAACTTAAGTTTTTTTATGGGGACACTACTTTGGGGGTCTGCTCAGAGGTACCAGTTAAGCTAGCTACTGCTCTGCATATGATTATACAACATGCTTGTGATTATAGCGCTACAGTCTAATAAGAGAAGTAAGAGACAAATTGAAACTCATGAGATATACACAGCAGGAAAAGAAAATTAAACAACAATCCTATCCAATGACTATGCACCTGAAAGATAATATTCTGACTACTAAAAAAAGAAGATTACAATGAGCTGCCTTATGCATGCATATAGATTAGATAGCTCATAACTATAATGTGAGACACAGGACAAATATACTTGATATATAATATTTTACATACCATATGAAGTAGGTGACTCTGTGTTCTGACCTATATCTAACTGTATGTGCAAGTAGGAGAGGCAGATTCTATTAGTATTTAGTGCACTTACCTCTCAACTGTACAGATTTTTGCCTCAAATTTTGGTCTGTTTTCATAAAATTGTGGTTTTCTAGCAAATTTGTGACAAATCTTTCAAGACTGAAGTTAGAAAATAATGACAGACATTTCAGTTTCAGACTTCATACCCTTCATAAAATTCATGCTAATGTAAAACCTATTACTCTTATCAATTTTTTAGGTTTGCAAGAGCAATATTTAAAATTTCACCCTATTTTTGGGCCTTTGTCCCACTTTTATTTATGGCTTTGCCCAGATTTCTTGTTCTAAGAGGTTGAGAGGTATGACTGGTATATAGGTAGGATAACATTTTCTATACCGAAAGAAAAAACTACCTAGCGGTATCTTCTTATCCTCTAACACATATTGCAAAAATGTAGAAAACAGTGTTAATTATTTGTGAATTCTACAGTAGCTAGTTGAGTCAGACTACAAAAGAATATTTAAGGATTTTCTATATCATTTCGGAAACTAGAGGCCATTTGCAAGAGCTGAAAAAAATCTTGATGTTGCAAGAGAAGGGAAAAGATATAGGAATAAAGTGAATTATTAAAACAGAAGCATTCATGAATGAGGCTACGTGAGTGGGGAAGAAAGAGTAGATGTTCATCATTAGATCACTGTTGCAGTAGCCTAAACTACATGGCATCCTATTATGGATCGGACCAGCTGGCCAGCTTCAAAGATTTAGGACACCTTCCATACATCCTAGTCATTGTACAACTCAGGAAAAACAATATAAAGTCCATTGTTAGTGAATCAAAACTTCAGAACTTTCTTGCCTTCAAAGTGTTTTAGTGATCGACAGTCAGGAAGCACTTTTTCAAGACTGGGCAGATAAGTACCCCATTGGGGGAATACATTTCACTTCATTATTTTTTGTGGAGATCTGTATTCTTTGCTGTCAAAAATTATAAAAGGGACAAGAACTGGTCTTCTTATTGGTTGTCACTAAAAAGTTTACCTCACAATCTTACATTTGGGTCCTCATTCCCTGAGGGGAATACCTTGTGAATAACTAATTTTTGAGAGAACAGTTTTTACTTTCGGTCAAAATCTTGTGGTTAAGGGTCAGGACTTGTGGCTTTGAGGGCTTGTCATTAATTTTTTTTTACCTCAAAATGTTTCCAGCAATGTTGTTTGACCGACTCTACTAAGATTTACTAACCACGTGTTATGCACCTTTTTCATCAGACAGACATTCCTAGCTCATGTTGGAGGTTCCTTGCTAATTTATCTTTTTTTTTTTTTTTGAGAAGAAATGTTACCTTACTATCAAAAGTGTTGTTAGGACCTGGTACTAATGAATTTGGTGATTGTTACTAAAAACTTTTACCTCAAAACATAACTTTTCTGTGAGAAGGTAAAGCTTACTCTTCAAGGTTCTGCTAGCTAATTATTAGACATCTTTTGCAGCATGGACTTGGACATTAGTCCTAGTAATTTGATCATTCCTTCTCCGAACCACAAGAAGTCAAAAGTTATCCAGGAGGCTTTGGTCATGACTCTGGCTTCCCCTTCACCTCAGCCACAGTTGGGTGACTCCACTTTACACATCTTGTGTTCCTCGGACACTCCTCTTCACTTTTTCCCAGTCCCACTACTGTCACGCTTCAGGAATCCACTAAGGACATGTCCTCTGTGGCTGTTCAACTGCCCTTTTTTGGTAATGTACAACTACTCCTCTGACATTAGAGGAGGAACTGGGAGATGCTACTTTGCTAAATTATTCTGAGGAGTTTCATTTCCAGGGAAGGGACTTTACTTCAAGCTGCCCATTTTCTGGGAGATCTCCCAGAAAAAGGAAACATAAAGTTAGACCTTTATCTTCATCAATAGCAGAGAAGGAGGATTAGCCAGGCTTTGCTAGAGGCTTTTATATTGCCTTTCAGTCTTTAAATGCTGAATATTCCCCTTATTTCTAAGGAAAATATTTTTTTTCTCTTGTCGACTCTGATTCTCGGTCTGTTGAACAGGAATCAGACTTAGAGTGTGGTTCTCAACTTTTTACTCCACAGAACTGGGAATATGACTCTGGGAAAATCTGTTGTTCAGATTCTTCTACTGAAGAGTTGTCTTTTTGTATTGCCAAAATGAATGAATGAAGCATTTCAGTGGGAATAAAAAGGAATACCAGAATCCCTGCAATTATCAGAATATGCAAAGACATGGAAAGAATTATCATGGAAATGATCAATAATGACATAGGACCCAACGCAACTTGGTTTCATCAAGGGCAGGTCATGCCTACGCAACTCTGTGGATTTCTTTAAGAAGGTCATAAAAGTAAAGGATGAAGGCAAAACAGTTCACACTGCCTACCTTGACCTGGCCAAGGCATTTGACACAATACCCCACTCAGGCATTGTTGATAAACTCAAGACATTAGGTATAAACCCTTATGTCACCCAGTGGATAGCCATCTGGCTCACAGACATGTTCCAGAAAGTTAGAACTGGGGAGTCCACATCTACAAAGAGGCCAGTCACAAGCCGAGTACCTCAGAGATTGGTCCTGGGACCGACTCTTTTTTGGCATTTACTTTTCTGAAGTCAAGACCAATGTGAAGGGCCTCTGACTGACCAAATCTGCAGATGATTGCAAATTGGGAGCAGTCATAGGATCCCTCACTGATACTAATGTTTTCCAGGAAGGGCTGACACAGATAAATAACGTATGTGAGAGCCATGGACTAAAGCTAAATGCCATGAAATGCACAACAGTATCCTTCAGGAATTATATAATGTGACCCAGACCTAGACATTTCTTTTTTCAAACTCTACATCAGACCTTGCAGTTATTTCTTTGTCAAAATCAGCATCTGCCAATCTGTTTAAGGCAGGTATCCCTATTCCTACTGACAAGCTTGTAAAAGCCTTTGATAAGCTTGGGAAGAAAGTTTATACTTCTTTTACCTTAAACTTTAGAATAGTGAATTTTCAGGCTCACTTGTCTGTGTTCCTTATGGCTTCCTTTGACAATATGAGAAAGTTAATTGTTAACTTCACTTTTTCAGAGACTAAGGCACCTTTAAACTTCTTAGTATCTTCTATGTCCTGCATAACTGAATGGTCTCAAAAATGTGCTCATAACACTGCTGATGCTGTTTCTAGGGTGACTGCCTTTTGGTCAGAGATGAGGAGATTTGGCTGGCTACATTCTAAGAATTTATCAGAGGATGTCAAAGATATGATCCTGAATGCTACCCTGGATAAAAAGGCTTTATGTGGTCCTTCCTTTGCTGAGGTCCTTAAAAGGCTTGAAGAAATAGAACGTTTAAATCAGGGGGGGTTACCCAGATTTTTCAATCCACTTTCCCAAAATATAATAGAACATTTCTTCCATATTTTTTTCAGAAACCTGAATAAGAATTCCCAATAAGGCACAGGAGAACAACATTTCAAAAAGCAAAGGCAGGGGGTGTTCAAAGAAGAAAGTAGAGAACTCCCAAAACCAAGGACAATCCAAAAAAATAGACAGACTGTATGTTCCTTCATACATCCCACCCACCATGGCAATCTTGTAAACGTTTCCAAAAGTCTAAAGTCTTCCCATTCCTCTGTGGCAACAGATAACTTCAGACACTTGGGTTCTGAGAATCATTAAAAAAAGGCTAAAACTAACATTGGGATTCCCTTCCTCCTTTTCAAAAGATTCCTCTTAATTATTTTACTCATTGCTTCATTGCAAGCTAGGGCAAAAAAAAATGTCTGCTTTACTGAAAGTTCAAGGTAAAAAAGTATACCTAAGCTTTGTCTGTTAAGCTATAGTGTGAACAAAGATATGTCAGAAAAGTGTAGTTAGAAACAATGTAGGGACAAATAACAGACTGTTATGTTATGGTGTTATGGTGGACTTCTTTGAGACAGTTACCAAGGCTACAGATGAGGGAAAGGTGGTACACACAGCCTACCTAGGCCTTGCAAAGGCCTTCAACACCATTCCCCATTCTGGTATTATAGACAAGCTCACCAGCCTGAACATAAACCCCTATGTTACAAGATGCCAACTGGGTCATGGACAGAACCCACATGGTGAGAGTTGTCTGACTCTAAACCGGTTACAAGTGGCGTTCCCCAGGGCTAAGTCCTGGGACCCCTCCTGTTCGGCATATTCTTCTCAGAGGTACAGGCAAGCTCAGGAGGACTATGGCTGACCAAGTTCTCAAATGAGTGCAAACTAGGGGCTATAACTGACTCTCTGACTGACACAGACATCCTCCAAAAGGGTCTCACTGAGATGGATTCCTGGTGTCAAAATCATGGCCTCAAGCTAAATGCCAAAAAGTGCATAGTCATCCCCTTTGGAACAAACAAAGTACCCACAAACTACCACATAGGTGGTAGTCCCCTAAATATGAAATACGTAATAAGGGATCTGGGGACCCAAGCAGATAGTAACCTCTCCTTTGATAATCACATTGCCAAAGTGGTTAGAAAATCCTTCTATGGGCCCACCTAATCACAAAAGGGTTTGTATCCAGATCAAAAGAGGTCATTGTGCCCCTCTGCTCATCACTCATCAGGCCCATCATAGAGGACAATGCCCCATTCGGGATGTACCTTACAAGACACCTGCAACAGCTGGAAAGACAACAGAAGTACCTCACCAAGAGGATCACTGGCCTCAAACAGATGCCCTATGCAGCTCAACTGAAGAAACTCCAGCTGTACTCGGTTGCATACCATCTACTCAGAAGTGATTTCTGCCAGGCATACAAGGCCATGTCCAGCCCAAAATTGATGGACATGCTCCACCTAAAGAAAACCATATCCCCTCGAGCCACACGGTCTAGGGATATAAACCTCACCACAACAATAAATAGGACATGCTGGAGGGAGAGATTCATATCCCAGAGACTTCCCATGCTTTGGAACAAGATTCCAATCTACATTAGGCAGAGCTCCTCACTAACACTCTTTAAGAGAAACCTTGACGAATGGATGGGAAACAGAAAGTTTACCCTGGGGATCACTTCAGTAGCTCTGCTGGACAGAGGCACAGGGAACTAATCTAAGGGGGCAGCGAAAGCCAACACATTCTGGCTAGGCTTATAAATGCCTCTGGGCAGATAGCCTAGTACCTACCTATGAACCTACGTTATTATGATCTGACCTTGCCTTATAACAAATTCCATATGAATAGAGCACTGTTAGATGTATTGAACATAGGAGAATGAGATATGTGTACAGAAACAGAGAAATTTAAATTAATGTAGCAGTCTGAGCTGTCATTTAAATTATGAAAGAATAAATAGTAGCATTGCTATGATGGAGAGAAAGGAACAGATGCTCCAGGTACAATGTACTAGGATGGCATGATCAGCAGATCCTTTTTTTCCCTCTCTCATGGAGCATGAATGCATAGAGTATTAGAACTTGGCACTATTTATGTGTTGAGAAGTTCAAGACTGGGGAAAATACTTTGTTTTCTTTGCTGTTCAACCTAGTATTGAAGGGCACCAGAGCAGGGAGAGGCCGCGAAAGCCATATGAGCCAGCTATATCTCTGAGGAAACATTACTGTATGATATTGCTGTCAGTGAAAAGAGCGTAAACTGTGATTCAAAAATGTTTAAAAAGAACCACCTAAACTGAAGTACTGCTGATTTTGAATTTTGTCTACGTATTTAAGTGAGCCACTTAGTCTGCCATGTTAGATTCACTTTCATGATTCTCAAAAAAAACTGCTGTCCTATTCAGAAATAAATATATTTGCCACAACATGATTTCCATCCCCAAGGGATTTACTGAAGATAGACTGCAGTCAGAACTTTATACTACAGATAATTTAAAGTTCCCAAGCTACATACTGGAGACCCTTGACCGGGAGGAAATTGAACTATCTGGAGAAATTTCACACAAATACAAGAAAAGTATGTACATACTTCACAGAAGGTACCAAATCTATAAATCAAACCAGAAAACTTCTTGCTGTGGGGTGACTACACTATGCAATGTACCACAACAACACTGACCAAATGCATAAGTACAACACAAGAAGGGCAGACTGCATCACTTAGTCATCTTCAGGCTTCTAGAACTGCTCTGTATGGCAAAATACAGGGTATCAGAATCTAGGTGAGATCTAATGGTCAGTCAGCACATATTACCTTGTGAGTTACTTGATTGATGGGAGGAAGTGGTTCCTGTTCATGGTTAAGATACTTCTCTGTCACCAAACTTATATGCAGTACTCTTGCACTCCTTGCAGGTAGATCAGCTGAGTAGAAAAAGAGGTGGAGGAAAGAATGCAGGCAGGATGTATTACCTGATATCTACACTTTGCAGACTATGAGTTATGTAGGACTACTTTAGATTGATTCTTTATCTGGAGAATTAAAAAATAAATAAATAAATAAATAAATAAAAAACATAGGCACTTGAGGGGAGCGCCTGCCTCAAGAAGTTCAGATGGTAAGAAACCACCCCCTAGAACACCCCCTCCAATTGCTGGTCAAACCTCACCCCCATTATCTACTGAAAAAGCAGTAATCTCATAGTACACAGACCTTTAGCTGTGACTAAAATCCTAAGAGATGTGATGAAAAAGAATAAGAAAGTTACTAATGCAGATAACTTTTACTGTAATAACCAGGCAAGAAGCTGGCAATCAGATTTGGTGTTGGCTGCAACTGTATAGATATTAGGTAGTTGTTAGAATGAATATTCCCAAATTTCTAAATCATTAATGGACCGTTTGAACGTGTACAGCGACAACAGTCCCACAGAGACTAATATGTGCTTTTGATTAAAGGCACATATGCAAATCAGAAAGGACAGAATGTAACAATCATTTGTAGGTTCATAGATTCACAGGTAAGTATTAGGCTAGATACCCTTTGGGCCATTTTAAACTTAGCCAATTTCCCTTTTTGCGCTTGAAATAATCTATTCCTTTTGGTTATAGATTAACCTTATTCATTCAATGGTCAATAATTATATATTTCCCCTAATGAGAATAACTGTGATCATACTATAGATAATTTGAGGGGATCCATGCATGGAATAAAGCATTTATAGGCTCCTTCTGCTGTTCTCTACAGCTCAGCATTCCAGCAATCAGGTGACTGAGGCCTAATGCTCACTGCCCTCTGAACTACTCTATTACTGGGGGTGAGGTTTGACCAGCAATTGGAGGGGGTGTTCTAGGGGGTGGTTTCTGACCATCTGAACTTCTTGAGTGTTAAGAAGTGAGGTTTGACCATTTAAACTACTTGATTGCTCGGTGGTGGGGTTTGGCCATGGTAGAGGTGCCTGTTTTTCTGTGACCTTGTATTAATTTGTGCAAGTTGATCAGCTGAGCAGAAAAAAAGAGGAAAAAGAAAGCATGCAAATAGGGTTTATTATCTATTGTCTAAGTCCTGCAAGACATAACTGAAGATTCTGATAATCTGATTCTTTTTCTTGCAACCACAAAAAACAGCTAAATTATCATTAAAAGTAAGTGTATCTCTCATCTGAGATCCATGCCTTCCCTAATCCAGTAAGTAACTGTGCTCCCAGACCAAGAAAAAAGGAAAGGTCTCATACATCCCTAAGAAGGGAACAAATAACATGGAATAAAGAAACAAGTGAACAAAAAAAAAAAAGTCAGGTCATCAAAGGCAACACTGAGGCTCATTAGATCTACACCTCCAGACATGGACAGGCAAACCCTCCTTAACACCCTGAACACACCCAGTAAGGAGACCATTATATGGTGCAGGGAGCTATACATTCACTGAAAGTGTACAGTCTGTCTTAAGCAAGCAGTCTCAGATGTTCTACTCCTTAGAGTCACATACTGCCCTCCATAAAAAACATTATCTACTAGACCACTGCAAGCTACAGGCCACTTTCAAGCAAAACAGCTGCACATAAACCACACAGCCCTGTTGCAGAATATTCCAAACAGCCTCCCAAACTATAGCAGTCACAGCTACATAGCAACCGTTGATCTTTGCAGCCAGGGCCAAGATTACAAAGAGAGATGTGGCTGTGTACTATCCCTTGTACCTATACATTTGTTTGAAACCTGCCTTACACTTGTTGATCTTAATTATCTGTCTACAGATTGAACATCCAGAGAATCTCCCAGCATCTTCTTAACAGATACTAGTAAAATTTTTCCACAAGCATTTCTTTCACCATGCCTGTAGAGCACATATAATCAATACTGTCTTTTATTAAAAAAAAAAAAAAATCTGTACGTAACATCACCTTAGACAAACACACACTTTAATCATCATTCCATAATACAGTATGCTTTACTTTTTAAGTAAATAATATATTGATGACAATACAGTCCTTATCTTCCTTCATAGAGCGAAGCCTGTGGTCACTACATCTGACCTCGATAATGCAAGAGCTCTGCCTCAAGGCCCTACACCCACATGTTTACTAAGAATTTTGTCAGTGTTTAGTAGCCTGCAGTCACTACAACTGACCTCAATACTGCAGGAGCTCAGCTCTGCCACAAGGCCATACACCTACGTGTTTACTAAGAATTTTGTCAGTGTTTAATAGCCTGTGGTCATTATATCTGACCTCAATATTGCAGGAGCTCTGCCACAAGGCCCTACACGTACAAGTTTACAGAGAATTTTGTCAGTGTTTAATATCCTGCGGTCACCACATCTGACTTCGATATTTCAGAAGCTCTGCTACAAGACCCTGCACCCACAAGTTTACTGAAATTTTTGTCTGTGTTTAATGTAAGCATATTTATCATTAAGAACCTTGCTGTATATGAACTTTAATCAGTTAAATATGTGCCTGCTCTGTGATTAAAAGTCTTTGTGAAATAGTCCATGCACTCTTGGGACCTATTAATGTGTTGCCCACTATCCCCATTTGCTTGACCAGTAGACTTTACTGCATATACCAGTTATTTAGTCTCAGGAAATGACAGATAACCTATTTTAATTGCACCTCTTTGTTAATTACTTTATTCTGGCTATAAACTGATTGTTCTCAGTTATAAATTGACCTGAGGGTGTAAAGCTTGCTCTGCTTGACTTTGCTATGCTCGGGTTTGCTTTACTCCCCTACTCAACCCCCAATTCCTACCCATCCCCTCTTACTCTAGTAAACTATTTCCTACATACACATTTAATTTGTGACTCCTATTCCAAAACTATGCCCAAATTACCTTACTAATTCTATTCATACACTTCTGTTTCTTGTTTCCTACTTCCCTGTCTCTATTTAATTTTTAGCCCCATTCCCAACTATCTTTCTCTCTCCCATACTGCTTTGCACTATATATATTTATAATCACACCCCTCCATAATAGTACCCATCTATTCCACATTGTATCTTTTTCTTTTCCAAAACAAACCCTCATTTCTTCTTATTTTGACTACATTATTTTACTCTAGCTTTTAATACCCCTCTATTTCTTACATTATAGAGAAGATACCAGGACAAACTAACTCTCTTCTTTTATAAAAAACATTTTTCTCCTTACTATCCTCTTCCAGCTTTCAGAATCTCCTACTGTCCTGCAACTTCTTGTTTCCTTCTTTATTCTACTTCCCCACTACCTGACACCTATAAAATACAGGTTCTACTTAATTGTGCTACTCTTCAGCTTATCCTCTATTCTTCTCCTCCTACTGTGCCATCTTTCATCCCACCATGGCTCAATAATATGTTGCAACATCTCTCCAACTCTGTCCCAACCACCTAGCCATGCTTCCTCTTTACACCCTCTACACATTGCACCAAAACTATTTAATATTGCCCTAACCTTTATTCCAAATATAGGCTGATTAATTGAACTTCAGCTCAAACCAAAATAAAATTAAGCGCAATAAACCTATACAACAAACAAGTATGCATAATTCCCCAATATACTAAAATCCTTGTAGTAGGAGATATACACCCTAATCCTGGTCCTCCTATTACAATAAACATAAAGATAATTCTCTCCCACACACTTCTGTAACACAACAACAGCAAATACCCAACCCTGGTGATCTAATTTTTGCTCCAATCAATGTTAGATGTATGAGAAATAAAATTGCTGAACTACATGCCTGAATTACCCAACATAACCCCAATGTTCTCACTGTAACTGAAACTTGACTTAAACCCAGCATAAATAACTCCAAAGTTATACCTCCTGGTTATAATATCATTTGTAATGACTGTATAAATTGAAAAAGTGGCAGCATTGGTTTAACATTTCCCAATACCTACCACATTTCCCCCTTACAGCAAACAAACACCAAAATTCAGTTCAGCAGAGCTTCTTATTGCTTTTCTCAAAATAAAAAAATATATACAAACGTGTATTAATGTCCTTTATATCCCTCCTGGTGACAATACAGCCATACTGGAATATATCCTACATTGGATATCCATAACAGTTACACAAGAAAAATATTACTAGGTGATATGAATGCCAATTGTTTGGACATAAACTTTAACTCCCCTACATCTAGCATGAACTTACATGGTTTCCACGACTAATTAATAGCCCCACACATTATAGCGAGATCAAATTCTCTATTAGACTGGATCTTAGTATCAGACCCTAACAAATACTCCATGACAGGTACAATGTCAGACCTCTGTCAGTGACCATCTCCCAGTCTATATGACTAGACGTCTTACACACCCAGTAAAACACTATATTTATAAAACCGGATATAACCTTTCCAAGTTTAACCCAGAAATGTTTATTATTATGCTATCATCTATTAACTGGAACTTCTTAAAAATTCCCCTTAGAGCAGGGGTGTCCAACCTTTTGACTTCCAGGGCCTCATTGAGTGAGAAGAAATTGTCTTGGGGCCGCATATAAAATATATCATATTGTTAACTCTTTCACTGCCGCAGGCAACCAAAGTCGACCTCCTGGCTGTACTGTAGGTACATTTGAACAATGAATAAATGTAATAAATGCCTAATATTTGCCATAAAATTCTAATTCTCATTCTAATTCTAATTCTCTAATCTAACAGTTAACTCTAATATCTTAGTATATATATATATATATATATATATATATATATATATATATATATATATATATGGTTCTACCTGACATAATTGAAATCCCAGAACACCGACAACGAAATTACCGACACCACATAACCGACAGTGCAAAAACACGAAACCTCACATGCCCGACAACGAAATAACTGACGGTACACAAACAAGAAACCTCATACACTGCACACACCACAATAACAACAATCAACAAACAAAACACATCCCGTGTCCAAAAACCACACACACAACACAAGCACACCAAAATCCCTACAAACCCACACTAAACCACACATACACAACTATCTACAACCCTAACCCAAACCCTAACCCTAAGGTCCGTCACTATCGCATACTCAGCTAACCCGTGCCCTAACCCAAAGACTATCACTACCGCACACTTACCTAACCCAGTCCCTAACCCTAACTCACTTAACCCACCCCTAACCCAAACACTATCACTACCACACACTTACCTAACCCACGCCCTAACCCTAACTCACTTAACCCGCCCCTAACCCAAAGACTATCACTACCGCACACTTACCTAACCCAGTCCCTAACCCTAACTCACTTAACCCACCCCTATCCCCACAGACCATCAATATCCACACTTACCTTACTCGCACCCTAACGTCCGTTACTACTGCATACTTACACAGCCTTTTCCCATGTCGGCATCCTCAGCGTTGGTATTTTCATCCATCGCGTCGGTCTTCTGCATTGTCAATCTTCTGGCGGTCGCGATTCGCTTGTCGGTGTTTTCCGCTGTCGATGATGTCAGGTAGACCCATATATATATATATATATATATATATATATATATATATATATATATATATATATATATATATATATTTGTGTGTGTGTGTATATATATATACATATATATATATATATATATATATGTATATTACAAATAATCAGATATTCACTACAACACTAGCATTTCTCACTGGGAAAACTACTCCAGCAGTCCAACTATGTAAAATGTCAACATTAGCAACCCTACAATACTATTTGTTTGTTTCTTTCGGCTTTTCCCTATTAGGGGTCGCCACAGCGGAACTCCGGTCCACTAATGATTGGCAGTAGAGTTTTACGTGCTGGCTTGTCAGGCCTAACGCACAACCTTCAATGAAGAAACACCCATTCACGCATGTCGCCACACAGAAGACGCTCTAACAGAGAATCGAACAGGCAACTTCCAACTGTGAGGCGACAACGCTACCGCAGTAACCCTACAATACTACAATACTATAATACACAAAAATAAGCAAACAAATTTGCAATAAAGTAAAGAATTCACATTACTGACTTAATAAAACAATTCTAAATAAGCTACAAGGGGGTCTCACCCAAACAAATGACTGGTGCCAGAAACCTGGCCTCAAGCTAAATGCCAAAAATGCATCATCCCCTTTGGGGAAAGTAATGTCCCCACAAATTATCACATTAATAACAATGTTGTAAGCACGCAATCAGTTGTGAGGTGCTTGGACACCCAGGTTGATAGAAACCTAACTTTTGACCATCATGTTGTCTCCGCTGTATGGAAAGCTTTTTACATGGCCCACCTCATTAGTAAGGGTATCTCATCCAGGGACAAGGTGGTCATAACATCCCTGTATTCTTCCTTTATAAAAGCCATTACTGAGTGCAAAGCCCCTTTTGGCATGTGCCTCAGCAAAACACCCTGCCAAAAGAAAGACTACAACCATTTCTGACAAAAGAGCTCAAAGGACTAAGTTCACTTAGTTATCCAAACAAACTAAAAAGCTTCTTGCTCTCCTCTGCCTCTCACTGGACCCTACAAATTTCCTCATTGGCTTGCTTTCCAGGCTAAGAAAGATTCTGCCTTGAGACTTCCTCCACCTCAGAAATACTGGTTATACTTAAAACGCTCACTACAAAGACCACAGCCTTCACTGCAACATAAACAAGCCACTCTGTATGTACAAGTTCTGGATACAAAAACTTCAACTTCTGTAAAAAAGTTCTTCTCATTATCAAACAATGTAGTTCAGCAACACGCTAATGGATGGATAGCCATAAATGTACTCCTTGAGTAAGTATCATAGCCTTCATCAAACCAGATGGAAAATCCACATACTAAACTTTCCTAGCTGGATGGCTAAGATCTAATATTGGTTACTCAAGTGTACTTGCCCAAGAAGCGGGGCCTATTTAACTAAGAATTCCATTTGCAATAATATATTCAGTATACATATTAAATCTCTCTCTTACACACACACACACACACACACACACACACACACACACACACACACACACACACACACACACACACAAAAGGAACCCCTACTTCTAAAATAGGCAACCTCAGTAATCACATGACACACTCACTGAATGAAATTGTCTGGAAGTAAAATATCTGAAAAAAAATCATACTAGAGATGAACTCATCCAACTAAATTTCCCACCACCATAAGGACCATCAATAAATTAGCAAACAACTGCTCAGCAAAAAGTAAATCAATAAGAAATCTATAAACTCTCTAAGATCATACTACACATTGGAGCAAACATATAACTTCCCTCCAATCTAAAGCCCTTATGCATTCAGACATTTTAATTTCTGCAGAAGTTATTCACAGACTGACAGTTTACTGAGCTGTCACATTAGCACTCTATGCTTACGTCCGAACCAATGAAGCATACTTGTCAATTCCAAAAGAATTAAAGTAGTTTAATAAGAAGGTTATTTACAAGGTTACATGGCAGTTTATACTGGAAATAAGCAAAGATATTAAAAAGGCTCTGTTTCTCATAATTATGCTGGAAGGTCTTCCAAGGTAAATACAACCTTCTGATTTAGTATGGAACCATACCTCTCAACATTTGAGCAAGAAATCTGTAGAAAGAATAAAATAAAAGTGGGATACAGGCCCAAAAATAGTTATGGATCACAGACACCATTGAAACAACTGTAGCTGCAAACATTATACATCACTTATAATCTTTCTATCCCATCATTGTCAGGTAAGCATTATATGGCTCATTCAATCCTGTCTTCTTTTGCAACAAAGAAAACCATGCTTTGAAAGGACAAATGCATTAAAAATAATAAATAAAATATATTGCATCCACATCCTGCAGCTTCCTAGCGGCAAACAACCATAGAGCTTTCATTGAAACTAGGGCTGCTTATTTCCCAGCAATGATAGCTCTCCCTAACTAAGTCTAATGGGATACAATCTACCAGGATCTGGACTACCTGAAATAAATTAAATTATGGCCCGCAAGTGCACTTTGTTTAATTAAACTATATTTCTAAGCCCACTTACTGTATTTTTTCAGTAACATCCCAATCTCCATTTCCAGGTCACTTTACAAGACATTGGCAGTGGTAGACTTGGCATCCTCCAGATCCCTACAGGACCACACAAAATCTGCTAGCATTGTCCATTAAATGTAAGTATCCATCCACAGCAAATGGCAAGAAGCTATATCTTAACAAATCTACTTTTGGCATGCCTAGTACCCAAGTATCAGGCTTTGAAACAAATAACATTCTCCACAGTCCGTAAGTCTGTCTTTAATAATCTACAGTAGCAGCCCTCCCACCACACACACGCACACACACTAAAACCCCCAACATTTAAAAAATTACATTGTGCCCACCTGATCTGCCAGTATTGATGATCCACCAAAGCTATACTTATTGTTGTCCAATCTGCCACTGCTTAGAACCCACCATTGACAAAACAGTACTGGGTGCTTTTTTGTTTGTCAGAAAAAAACAATTCAACTTTATAGGGTTTCTATCAGCAGACTGAAGACGCATGTTTTCGAATGCATCTTGGTCGAACTGACAAAACCGAAACTGCAAAATATCGAAGCGGCATGTAAGCGAATTCTTTCCCTGGGAAAGAATTTGCTTGGCCACTTTGGTACTTTGCCGTTTTCAGCACTGTAGTGCGGTCTCGTGGATGGAATATATAAGTAGGGTGGTGAGGGGCACAGCCTCCCATGGTGGGGGCTGTGTGGGGGGGGGTGAAGCCCCCCACTTAATCTCATGTTTTAATGTGTTTTGTTTTTTTTTGTTGGAACAGAGGTTTTGTAAGCTTTCGCTTACATGGGATCGATTAATCACCGTTCGCTTACCTAAGCGTTCGGTGATCTAATATAGACCCAATTTATATGCTACAGTCCCACAAAGTCAATCCACTACTGACCCATTAACCTTAGGCTGCTGTCTCATTCTTACCCCCTGGAACTGCATTACCTTGGATGACTAATTTTATTTCCTAAAGTAAAAGACATAAAATGAAAGATGAAGTAAAAATCCATACAGTTGAGAGGTATGATTTCATATTCAATACAACACTCTCTCTGTCAGGAAAGCCACAATTTAATGAAAGTGTACTTTTAATGTACGGTATATTTGTGAGATAACTTATTTGTGTTCAGTAGGTAGATTGATAGTCATTAGCCTCTTTGTGCATGTGTCTCTCTCTGTCATGCACACATACACACACACACACACACACACACACACACACACACACACACACACACACACACACACACACACACACACACACACACTCTTCTTCTACTTTCACATGCACAAACATTTTGCTTTCATGCATGTACTCACTCATTCACTCCCTCCGTACTTACCTATTAACACAGGTAAGTGCTGTCCCTTTGAAATGCAATGACGGCAAATCCATACACTAGTCCCTCTTCAGCAAGAACACACACTGATTATTTGGCACAAAGTAACAGCAGGAACACACAGATCCTTCTTTGGCACAAAAAAATCAAAACTAGAATGGTGCTTTGGTGCATGCACACACCGACAGAGTTATGGGTCACGGGCATGAAAAGCACAAAACAAAAAAAGTGTTTTGGGGCATGCATATATCTATGTTGCAGTTAGAGGTCGGGGGCCGCATGGAAGAGGTCTGAGGGCCGCATGTGGCCCACGGGCTGCAGGTTGGACACATCTGCCTTAGAGGATCCTGTAATTGAATTTAATACAACTTTTCTAAATATCCTAAATAGCCTTGCACCACCTAGAAAGAAGAGACTGATAACAAAAAATGCAAATTGGCTATTGAAAAAGAGTAGAATGCTAAAGCAGGTTAGATAAAAAGCATGGAAAGGATGTTGGAAATATAAAACACCTCAATATCTTGAAAACGTCAGAATGCTTCACAATCATACTAAAAAGCAAATAAATGAAGACAAAAAAATAACATTCAGAATAATACTATATACAGCCCTAAAAAATTCTGGACATCCATTAAAGAAATCTTACATCACGGCAAACAATTCAAGCCATACCCCTTTCCCGATAACTCACCATTTGAAACTGCAATACAGTTCAACTCTTATTTTACAGATGGTAGAGCATCTCTAACCAAGGATTCCTCAACATCTAATCCCAACCCTGCGGAAGAGCTACATATCACCATATCCACTTTCACCTTCAAACCTGTGCCTACATCCTATGTAAAACTACTCCTAAACAAATTTAAACCATGCTCTTCTTCAGCTGATGACCTTCCAAGCGAATACCTAAAAATAGCAGTTAATAGCATTGCCTATCCTGTCTCAATCCTTATAAATAGGTCAGTCATGGAATCCCACATTCCCTATCTCTGGAAAAAGTCACAAGTTATCCCTCTGCACAAATGGAGTTCAACAGAGATTAATAACTTTAGACCTATAGCCATCTTATCTCCCCTCACCAAAATACTTGAAAATATGTATTCAAAAACAATTCCTAGTCTATCTCTTTCAGGAAAAACTCTTATCCCCTACACAACATGGCTTACATCTTTTCGATAGTACTAGCACTGACCTCCTAACCTATACAGATATTATCAATAAAGCTAGAGATAATGACAAACTAGTCTCTTCCTAATTTCTAGATGACTAAGCCTTTGACAAGTTTGTCACAGCAAACTTCTACTTCAAATGTTCTCACTAGGTCTCTCTCAGCTCACCCATTTGCAGTTCAAACGCTACCTGTCTAATAGGTATCAGTCAGTAAAATGGCAGTCCATGCTCTCTCATCACCTACCAGTCACCACCGGTGTACCACAAGGCTCTATCCTTGTTCCCCTCCTCTAAGATTTTCACCAACACCTTCTATACAGCCAGACAACAGGCCACCCTAATACAATATGCAGATAATTCCACTCTCATTTGCACATCTGACAGCATGGTACACCTCCAAAAAATTATCCAGGAAGCTTTATCAGCCACTGAAACTTGGCTTCATAACTCACAGCTTACTTTCAACCTAAAAAAGACCAAACTTCTACTTTTTTCCCCAATCCATCTATCATGAAAATAAATTTGAAGTCCTCTCTCTTGGTAATACAACCATCAAGGTTACTTCTCATGGCAAACTATTAGAAGTGATAAAGGATGATAACCGTACGCATATACAAAACTGCATAAGAAAAAACCCATCAAAAACTACAGAGACAAAAACGTTTTCACTGACTCAACTAAAACTACACTTGTCACTACTTATCTCAACTACACTCTTCTTTATGGCGCTCCCATCATTACTAACCTCCGGACTTCAAAAAAATTAAAACTTGAACAATGTTATAACAAAGTTGTTAAATTTGCAGCACATACTCCTTTCAGACTTCACCTCTGTATAGCACTGAAAAGCCTGAATTGGTTAGAACTGCCATGTCAGCTAACACACACACACAATTTCTTACCACTAATAAAATTATCCAGCATCCATTTGCCTGTCCACCACTAAAAAACATTCTACACAACTATGTTCCTCATTGATTATTGTGATCTATTGACCAAAAACTCCTGTCTGTCTACAAACCTAGCAAATCTGCTGGGCATTGTCTGTACTCATACAAGATCGCTAAGGCCCTGGAACTCATTACCTGTACCCATCAGGTCTATACCCTCCCTACCATCTTTCAAAACTACTCTGAAAGACTTCCTAGCTAAAATCTGGCTTTGTTCTTGTTTAAAACTAAGACAAACTATGTCCCTAAATGTGAACAAGTACCTTGTCATTCCTTATACCTCTTTACTCTCCCTTCTTCACATACATCCTTACTGCTATCTAATTCTCTTCCCTGAATTTCTCTCTAAATATACCATAAGCCTGTTTTTCCCTCACTTCATATTGCAATTCCTATGTGTATTAATCTAGCTTAGCTTTAATTTCTCTACAAAGTGTGTAAAATTTCTCTAAATATTAAATGACTCTAGTATACCATATATCGATTCTTAACCAATGCTTTTATATTATATCTAATTTGTTATAATTATTTAAGCTGCAGATGTTTTTGTTTTATTTTTGAAGATTGTAAAATTATTATTCTTAAAATGTTTTGTAATAATCTGGAGCTTTACTTCCCAGGCATCAGCTGAAAATGGCCTTCTACCCAGTCAGACCTCCCCGGTAATCAAATGTCAATACATTTATTTATTTTATTTTATTTATTTATTTAACATTTGTTGACCGGGAAAGTCCGACTAGGTTCCACAGATCCTGTTTTCAGCGGAGGCCCGGGGAGAAATGCTCCAGAAGCATGCCTTTAGAATGTGGGAGGAAACCGGAGTACCCGGAGGAAACCCACACGAACACAGGGGAGAACATGCAAATTCCACACAGAAGACACCCCAGCCGAGAATCGAACCGGAGAACCTCTTGCTGTGAGGCGACAACATTAACTGCTGCACCACTGCGCTGCCCAATAAATAAATAAATAAATAAATATCAGCAAATATTCAACCAAATGTTAGAGGCAACAAAAGGCAGCTATCAACACCATTTAAAATGATAGTGTGAGAATTCATTGCAATGTGCATTAATTACACTGCAGAAACTTACAATTAATAAAGTTATACTATGTGTTTTTGTCAATATCCATATGCCTGCATCACAACATTGGTAACAAAACAATTTACCCCATGGTAGGACAAGGAATGGTAATGCCATATGATCTTGAAAGGAGAAAATACAAAGCATGAAAAGTTTGCAGTTCAAATATTTGCTACTTTTACTTCATGGAATGGCAGCATTTAGGAAGTGGAAAATTCCCATTATTAGACTTGACAAACAGCAGACGTTCAGAAGCAGAGTTTGCAAATAACAAAAAGTAAAAAGGACCCTAGCTGGTTATTTGAATGCACATTCTAAATCTGTTACGTACTCAGCCAGTATATGTGGAATGAAGTATCTTCCAATCATCATGTTGGTTTTGTATAAATTCAGTCAATTTTCAACCTACTTAAGACACTCCATATTTGAAATCATACCTGCCACTTACAACACTATCAGATGGAATTCCAGGAATACTCTTGTCTCATTACAAAGAGGCACTGGTTCATGTCCTGATTAATCTTTTTAGCAAGCTTGTGAGAAAATGTTAGGCTGCCTTTGTTTGCTGTCAGATCAGTGCATCATCAATATTCATAGTGGAGGTAACCCTTGTTTTCATGTTAACTATACATCTATATGCAAGGTCTTTAAAAAATGGAAGCAGGTATACTAAAATCCTCAGGGAATACCTCTGAACACTTTACGCTTAGCCAACATGAGTTCACTAAGCAGAAGCACGTCTTAACAATGTCACTGACTTCTTCATGCCTGTCATTCATACTCTCTTGCATGGTTTGTCATCTCCTTCAGTGTATTTACATCTCTCCATTCTTTTCCATTTGCAGATGTTCACTAATGTTACAGAACATGTTAACCAACACTCAAATGCATATTCAGATGACTTAGCTGACAAAAATAGTTGCTCAGGATAGCCTTGCCATGTTTACCAATGTCATGCCTCAGAGGACCATTGTAGTAAAGTCCTGATTGCTCAATATCCCTCTTTTCATCTGTTCAAACTATAATAATGACATTTGGCTAACAGAATTTGTCAATGACTGTAAGCTCGTACTGACCCAGTAAAGGAGTTCTAATACTTCAAGATGTTAGCTCAAGCTGAACTGTAAAAGACACAAGAAATAATATTTCACACAAACATAGCTTTGTAACTAATGTATAGAATACATCTAAACGAAACTAGGGAGGCCGTTAGATCCCTAATTGAATGCATTATTCAGTTTTGCCATTACAGTAAGTTTGTATGCTCAAACTTGAAATAATTAAATCATGGTATACTAAAAGGATTACTATTACTTAACAGATGTTTTACAGGTGGATATAACTTCAAGGACAGAGAACAGCATGCTGCAGTGTTTCTCACTTTCAGGAATATATTACCATTTACTGTATCCTGTTCTGCAAAACCCATACGTATACTCAGTAACTATAGTATCAAGGGAACCAGCTTCCACCAAAGTTAGAGAACACATCCTTTCCATCAGTTACTACACGTCTAGACTAGACTGATCAGCAGAATGTCCTGGCAGCCATTCTGGCAAAGACAGAACAGATCTGATGATTTAAGTACCATGAAGCTCTCTCTAGAGATCCAAAAGGCTGTCCTAATATTAGCAACCCTATCTATAACTGTTGGCATCTCTCTCTCTCTCTGTCTCAGATACACACACACACACATGCACACACACACACACACACACACACACACACACACACACACACACACACAAACACACACACACACACACACACACACACACATATACATACACACGGGATAGATTTAAACCCTACTGCCATAAGCACGCTAGCTTAAAGAAACTACTTGCATTAAAGAACAGTCTGGAGTCCAAACAGCACAAGGAAGCCTTGCAAGTAAATCCACAATGGTATGAGCTGACATCTCTCAATGACTGGTTATGGAAGTCCACCCCCTTTACAGTCCTGAAATAAAAGGAGAAAATCATTTCTAACCTCCAAAGTACAGCCTATCCAGTTGGATTAATTGCAAGGAAAAAAGAAATGCCAGTTATGGTAGCATATAATACTATAAAGTAAGTCAACTTTGTAGAACAGATGGATGGAGACCTAAATGCAGCCCCAGCAACCTAGGTTTAATTATCAGGTCTGGATGCTGGAATTGTCAGGTAAGAAGTGGTAAGACTGAGTGGTTGATGTTGTCTATCCCATGCCACAGGGCAGGGAAGTGCTCAGGTGGCTAGCTTCTGCTAAGTAGGTATCTGCTGGACAGACTGGCACTAACTCCATTGTGAAATGCCAAGCACAGCACTTCAGCTCGCCAAGTAGCTTGTGTAACTGGGTGAGGTAGTGATGCACATAACCGTGCCTTGGTATTACAGACCTGGTGCTGAAGTGTTAAGTCTGCCTGCCTAGATATAAGGACGTTAGAGATGAGCCACAAAACCAATACTGCCACAGATGAGAGCTCACCAGGTCTCAGCTTTAACTCTCTACTGCTGGACAGAAAATCAGAAACCTCCATAAAGGTAAATCTTCCTTGAAATGGGAGGCCCTTTAATAAAGTGCTGTACGTTGTTAAAGTCTGAAGATTGTAGCTCTTAGTCTCTTAGTTCCAGAATCAGAGACAATGTAAAAAATAATCAAGACCAACAGCCCAAAATTGGGTATTTTTTAAATATGGGTAATTCTGACTTTGGTTGAATTGGCATAAATGATGTCTACAGATTTAATAATTGTCAGTATTAGTTAACTCATATCTACCCTTTTTCCTTAAACATCTACACCGTCAAGGGGGTTATGGCAAAATAAGTAATACGGTGAGCTGCACAATGAAAACAGGAGAGGCATCTAGGCAGAAGACCAAAAGCAAAAAAAAAAAAAAGAACAATACAATATAAAGCATTTAGATTCAGTTAGAAGCTGTAATTAATAATCTGAAGTAGGAACTTCATTTGTCAGCAACCTTTGGGATACGGATCCGATCTCGGATCCGAGCCGGCAACTTCTATCACAGCATAGATCCGAGCTCCTAGCTCCTCCCTTTACCCATAATCCCCTACCAACCCTGACTGACCCCAGATCTAGTTTGCCGCTCTTCAAGCAACAGCTAGATTCCAGAGCTCTTGGTCAGATTTTGTGAGAAAAAGAAAGTTTTAATTTTTTTCCTATATTCTCTTTGAGCGAGTGTCTGTGTGTGTGTTAGGTTCCCCCTTAGCGCTAATCTCACTCCTTTTAGTTTAAATTAGCTTACTTTTTATTTTTTATTTATCCTCCCTGCCCTCGCTGGTAGCAGTGTGTGTGTAGTGTGTAGGGGCCTAGCGGGTGTGTTTCCTTTTAGTGATGTCAGAGGCCCCTAAAGCCATTTTTTTCGAAATGCACTAAGTGTGGCCACAAGCTTTCACCGGCTGATGGCCACACCCAGTGCGTTAGGTGCCTTGGGGTAGAACACCTCTCCTCGGGTTGCACGATTTGCGCTGCGTTCAACCACAGGGCACTTAAGGATCAGAGGTCGAAGCTGATTCTGGGGGGCCTTTTGCCCCAGACCCAGCTCCGGCCTCCGGTACTTCTGTGACCGCTACCCAGTCCTCGGTAGTGGCCACTCCTGCCTCCCTCCCTCCGACCGGGGCTCAACCTCCCACTGTGGCTCTGGAGGAGAGGGAGCCCAGGAAAGAGAAACGGAGGAAGAAGCACCTTAAGCGGCGGGCCGAGGACTCCTCCTTGGCCCCGCCTGCCAAAAGGGCTTCTCCCTCCAGGATTGCTGGTTCGCCTCCTCCTCGGATCCGATCCCCTTGCTTCTCACCGGGACCCAAGGAGGAGGTAACCCGGTCCTATTGAGGTCATCGAGGTGGCACTCCAGGACTACCTCGGTGGCCTCCTCAAGGTCCACCTTTAGTATGTCAGATGCGGACATGGACCAAATGATGAGGAGGTTCATCCAGGCCCAGATGCAGATGGGAGTGCTCTTGCCCCCCCCCTCTGGGGGGGGGAGCTCGACCCCCCTTTTTGCCCCTATCGCTCCTTCTCCGACCCGCCTTCTGGGTTCAGAGCTTTCGGAGCCGAGCCGTGTTGGATCCGGGGGTGGGTCGGAGCCGACAGTGCTAGGCACTTCGGCTCCGACGATTCCCTCGAGTTTGTCGGATCCGACCTCTCAGAGCCGTGGGCCGAGCTTTGGAACAGAGGGACTCGGTGTGCTTTTGGCCCCGTCTCGGTCGGAGCGCGTGGGTCCTTTGGATCCGATAGTCTCGGCTCCGGGTCTGATCCCCGCCTCAGATCCGAGTGGGAGTCGGATCTCGGATCCGTCAGAGAGTGGCTCCCCCTCGGCTTTCGCGGTGGTGGAGAGGGTATGGTTGAGTGCATCCAAGCCTCCGGTCCTGGCTTCGTTTCCCCCCTGCACTCCCTCTCAGCTGGTCCTGGCTCCCCTCACCCAGCCCTCGGGGCAGCCTGCTTCAGCACCTCTAGGTGTTCCATTGGAACAGGATATTGCTAGTGAGGACTCCTCGGACAGCCCCCCTGAGGAGGTTCCTCACAAGTCAAAGTGCAAGAAGAGGCACTTGGACTCCCCTGAGTCCCTCACCGAAGATACGGACTTGGATGAAGGGGAAGGCTCCCCAAGGTCACCCCCCGAGGATGCCTCCTTTGGAGACATCATGGAAATGCTCAGAATCAGGGGGGGGTGGTCTGCCCCCAAGGCTTCCTCCGATGAGTCTGTATTCCTAGAGGCGTTCAAGGCAGGGCCATCTACCTCTTGGGTGTCTCCTCCCCCCGACCCCTTGGTGGATCTTATAGCCACTAGGGCTTGGAGGGACCCGGACACTCTAGAGCCTGTTCCCAAGTGCCCCAACAAAATCTTGAGTCCCCCGACAGAGAGAACCCATTGGAGCAGAGGTCCCCCTGTGGATGCCATGTTGGTGGTGGCAGCCACCAAGAGAGAGTTGGCTCAGGAGAGCCCCACGGTTCATCCGCCGAGCAAGGAGTCTCGCGCGATGGACCACCTTCGGAAGCGGGCCTTCAGTTCAGCGACCTTCTCCATGAGGGCCCTGAACTATATGGCACACTTCATTTGGATGCAGCGGGATCTTATCAAAAAATACGCTGCTTCCCCCCCAGGGTCCATGTCGGAAGGGGACAAGCAACTGTACTCCTCCCGAATGTCAACCCTATGTTCTATTTCTAAAACCTCTATGCGGCTTTTGTCTCACGCCACTGAGGGAGCCGCTAGAGCAGGTGGTGTCAGGCTGGTCATGAGGAGGCAAGCCTGGCTCCGACATTGTGACTTCTCGGGACCCTTTAAGGCGTCATTTGCGAATGCCCCTTTTGATGGTTCTGCTTTGTTTGGCAAAACCGTTCACGACACCCTTGTCCAGAGCGAGAAAGATGGGAAGATGTTGTCTGCTGTTGGAGTCCGCTTCTCTGCTCCCCAGAGGTCCTTTACAAAGAACCAAAAGGGTCAGAAGAAGATGTAGTTCCAGAAATCGCATCATTCCCAGTCTGCTCCGGACAACCAGTCCTCTCGTGGCAGAGGAGGACAGGGAGGACGCTGCCCTAGCGGCAGAGGGGGTCCCAGGAATTTTGGGTCTAGAGAACCCTTCTTTGAGAGGCCCAGTCAGAACTCCTGAGGGGTTGCCCGGCTGCTCCACTCTGGAGGCAAGTTGGGGGACATTTTTCGAGGCACCTAGCAATGTGGGAGTCCATAACAATGGATCGCTGGGTGCTTCGGGTTATATCCAGAGGCTACCAAATTCCCTTTCTTGTAACCCCCAGAATCAGAAGCCTCCTCGATGTACCACCCAATCAGAGGGAGGCAGCTGCTGCAGAAATTCAGCAGCTCTTACAAAAAAGAGCCATCCAGCCCGTCCCCCCAGATCAGCTCGGATCAGGGTTTTACTCCAGGTTCTTTCTGGTGCCAAAAAAGACAGGGGATGCGAGGCCCATCCTGGACCTCTCTCTCTTGTTCCAGATGGTCACACTGCAATCTATTCTCCCACTATTGCGGGAGAATGACTGGATGTGCTCAATAGACCTCAAGGATGCGTACTATCATATTCTGATAAACAGACGCTCCAGGAGGTTCCTCCGCTTCCGGCTGGGAGCCAGCCATTTTCATTTCAGGGCCCTTCCCTTCAGTCTCACCTCAGCCCCCAGGGTGTTCACCAAGGTCTTGGCAGTGATAGCGGCCCACCTGAGACTCCAGGGAATTCAGGTCTTTCCATACCTAGACGACTGGCTCCTTACCGCCCCAACAAGGCATCTTCTTTGCTCATGCAGGGATTATTTCCTCAATCTGGCTCCACTCTTAGGTTTGACCATCAAAATGGCCAAGTCCTCCCTGGCTCCTACACAGGTATTGGATTTCATAGGGGCGAGGTTGGACTCCAGACTGATGCTTGCTTTCTTGACTCCAGATCGGCTTTGGAACCTGAGGTTGCACGTGCAGGCCATCCTTCAACTTCAAGCCCCTCCAGCAGAACTGGTCCTGAGGGCTCTAGGGTCCATGGCACAATTCCGCTGCTGCCATTGGCCCGGCTGAATATGAGGGTCATACAGTGGACCCTCCAGGTACAATGGTCCCTGTCTCGCAATCCCCTTTCTCATCCCATTCCCCTAAGCAGGGTTTGCAAAATGTCGCTCGTGTGGCGGCTCCATTCCCCCAATCTCCACACGGGACGCCCCTTCTTGCTGCCTCCGCCAGTCGCCACAGTGACCAAGGACGCTTCTCGCCTGGGGTGGGGTGGGGCACTATTCAGGCAGAACAGTCCAAGGCACGTGGAATGACATAGAGACCTCATTGCATATCATTGTCCTAGAGATGAGGGCAGTGCTTTTGATGTTGCAAGCAATCCACAACCCTCTTCTGGTGGGGACGATTGCAATACAGATGGACAACATGTCAGTCGTCAACAAACAGGGGGGAACCAGGTCTTACCCTCTCTGCCGCAAGGCCATGAGAGTGTGGGAATGGACGATATCCACCAACCGCTTTCTCATCGCAACGCACATTCCGGGGCAGTCCAACATGTTAGCGGACAGGCTCAGTTGTTCTATCCTGACTCCTTACGAATGGTCTCTCAATCCTCTAGTTGCAGAGCAAGTATTTGCCCGATGGGGGTGACCTTGTTGCAATCTTTTTGCCTCTCCCTCAAATACCAAATGCAATGATTACTTCACTCTGATGCCCCCTCTGGGGGAGTCCCTGAGAGACTCTCTAGTTCATGCTTGGCCTCCCGGTCTGCTTTATGCTTACCCTCCTCTGCCCCTGATGTTGAAACTATTGCAGAAAGCCAGTCAGTTGGGGAGCAAGATGATCCTCATTGCCCCATTCTGGCCTAGTCAGACGTGGTTCCCTTACCTATGGTCTCACCTGATTCATCCGCCCTGGATTCTGGATCCTCTCCCGGATCTCATTTCACACCCCCTAGGTCTTCCGACCCTGAACCTGGCCAACCTCAAGCTGACGGCTTGGTTGCTCCAGTTCCACTCCTGATAAGGACTCCCGGAATCTCATCACCAGTCAAAGCCATTCTAGTAGCAGCTCACAAGCCTTCGAGCAGAAGGGTCTATCAGAGTAAATGGAAATGTTTTTCCATTTGGGCAGAGCACCATCATTTAGATCCCTTTACGGTGCCGGTAGCGTCGGTTCTAGATTTTCTAACTTCTCTCTTTCACCAGGGGGCTAGTTCCTCAACGGTCAAGGTACAACTTGCAGCAATTTCACACTATCATGTAGGGCAGGAGTCTGGCCCGCTTATTACTTCCAAGCTGTGTAAGAACTTCCTTAAGGGTACCTTCCTCCTCAGGCCCCCAGTCAAATAGGTGGTACCTCCATGGGATTTATCCCTAGTTTTGCAGGCCTTGACTAGCCCCCCTTTCGAGCTGGCAGCCACTGTTGATCTTAAATACCTCTCTTGGAAAACGACCTTTTTGGTGGCCATAACTTCAGACAAGAGGGTCTCGGAACTCCAAGCTCTCTGTGTCAAACCACCGGATTTGGTTTTCCACCCAGACAGAATTTACCTCAGGATCAGTCTGTCTTTTCTACCTAAGGTATCTTCGGAAGCTAACATTAATCAATCTGTTAATCTCCCAGTATTTTTCCCCAACTATCAAAACAAAGGAGAGTATAAGCTGCACTCTTTAGACGTGCACAGACAACTACATTTTTATATTCATCGAACTACTGGTCATAGGCAATCTGATCAGTTGTTTGTCTCCTTTGCCAAATCCAATTTCGGCAAGTCAGTCTCTAAAGTTACCCTCTCCCGATGGATATCTAGTTGTATTCTCTTGGCATATCAGAGCTCGGGAAGGCCTGCACCTCAGGGAGTCCGTGCTCATTCTACTAGGGCCTTTGCTACTTTGGCTGCCTTCAAGGCTAGGGTTTCCCTGGATGACATTTGTTCCCCAGCCACTTGGACTTCATCTCATACCTTTATCAGCCATTACAAAGTAGATATTGTCTCCCGAGGTAGGGCGTCTTTTGGCTCTGCAGTGCTCCGGAATATTCTTCCATGAAGGCCACCCAAGATTCAGGTAGCTGGGGACTCTGTCCCAAAGGTTGCTGACAAATGAAGTTCCTACTTCAGATTAAGAAGTTATGTACTCACCATAACGTTCCATCTGAGTAGGTATCTTCATTTGTCTGCAACCATCCCCCCCCCCTCCTTCCCCCTGACCAATATGATCCTGGTTGGGGTTCTTTAGATTAGTTCCCTCTGGTACACAGTATTAGCTGTGGTATGGCGCAAACTTGATCTGAGGTCAGTCAGGGTTGGTAGGGGATTATGGATAAAGGGAGGAGCTAGGAGCTCGGATCTATGCTGTGATAGAAGTTGCCAGCTCGGATCTGAGGTCGGATCCGTATCCCAAAGGTTGCAGACAAATGAAGATACCTACTCAGATGGAACGTTATGGTGAGTACATAACTTCTTCTTATACACACACACACACACACACACACACACACACACACACACACACGCACATAAACACACACACACACACATATATATATATATATATATATATATATATATATATATATATATATTAACAAGGACCAATTGCTGTGTACCTAGGAGCTGACGAAGTGCCTTTCAATATACATTCCTTTTCATAACTAGAGGGTCTATTTTTTTCAGATTAAATGCAATTATAATGGACTAGAAGAATATATTTTAACATACATATATGTAGCATTTTTTCTGTTTTTTTTTTTTTTTTTTTTAAGAAAATCTTTTGGCCAGTTTTAAAAGCAAAATAAGATATGAAGGGTGTGTCCAATGAGCACATTTTACTGTATGGCTAAGGACTCAAGGGACTGTGTAAAGGGGGTGTCCAATGTGTACATTTCTAAAGTTATGACTAAGACTCAGTCAAAGGACTGGCTATCTGTAGACAAAGCTCTTTCTGTGCAGTATTCAATGTATACTCCTTCACATCTCAAAAACTTCAGTAAAGGAAAATGTATGATGGAGCTTACACACTATGCTTCACTTTCAGCAGGGTGAGGTTATCTTCCCTGTGTAGACAGCTAATAATTCTGCATGGGAGCATTGTGCTTTTTCATGCAATCTACATTTAAAGGACATGCTGCCAATAGTATGCATATGCAATAGAGATTAATCACTAACATGATTCATGGATGGCAAGAAAGGTCCAGAAAGCAGGTCTACTCTTAATATTACATAAGTCATACAATTAAAACATCAGCAATGGTTTTAAGGTAACAAATGAAAAGCAGGTAGTGGTACACTAATTGCTGATGGCCCAGTGCAGCAGGGTTGTTAATAGGCAGAGTAAGTAAGAATTATAACAGAATACATGGTCAATAATTACAATTGCACAGGTCTAGGGCAAAGATGTTCAAACAATCACCACTCAAAAATAATCAACTTTTAAAATCTCACAATGAATAACTTGCATTCTGACATACATTTTAATTTAAACAACTTTCGTATTCAATAATTAACATTTCTTTAATTGTACCATGACTGCAGATAGTCCATATTATTTTAAGCAATGATGAAAAGAAAACAAAACAAATTTACTATGTAGCATACACGTTTGAGCCCATTGCAAATTATGTCAGTCTTAGATGTAGATTAGCAGACTGTGAGGCTTTGCAAATTTCTTTAAATTACTGTACCTGTGTACCAAGGGGTGACTGTAGTTGTCCTTCTGCTGGATGCAATGAACTGTTCTCCAGAGCACTAAGCCGTCGCTGTCTTTCTTCTGCTGCTGATTCTGCTACAATTGCTGCTAAAGCTGGAGGTAGGTCATCTTCATCGCTGTGATTGCTGACAGAATAAATAATGATTTGAATTAACTGCAACAAAGCAGAAATGAACAATTCCAGCTCTGTACAGTCCTGATTTCATTTAAAGAAATTACAAAAAATCATTAGAAAGTCACATTTTTTTACTAAATGCAGTTATAAACAACTATGCAGAGAGCATGATAATCTGCATAACAGATTCCTCTTTCTAAATGCTAAGAGCATCCTTTTCAGAGCATCTTTTGATTCACAGACTCTTTCATTAGCTGAGTAACTTCTCGAGTAAGTCCAATTCATGTCTTCTTCTTCCACCCCCATGCCATTTTAAATCATCCCTTCCTCTCTGAGGTTTTCACTTCAATACTCTTCAAATCGGTATCCTATCTCTTGTCTACACACAATTGCACTTCTCTTTCATATTCCATGTTAGCTCAAGCACCCCCATCTAGCATATCCTGTAATGATGTATGTAGCTCTCTAAATATATGACAGTACTCTAATAAATGCAAATAACTAGTACTCTGCCGACTTATAAGTCTAGATCAGAAGCCTTAAGCTCAAATATTCACAAAGGGTGTGTAAAGACCAATACATTCAACTGAGGGCCAGGTACTAGGCAGAAGTTTGCAGCAGTACTGATTGACAGAGAAAAATGTGATCACAAAAGTGCAGGTGGTGGAATATGTATACTAAAACTGAGCAGAGTTATATCAAGGTCATTTGGTGTCCTGTGAAAGTTGGCAATCTCCCAAGCAGCATCCCAACCAGAGTTGAGGAAAAACAACAACAAAAGGTCTTCCAAAGCTGAAGACCACAAGCTATAAAAAACCCATAGTTACTAACAGACAAACAGAGGCACACAGACACAGACACACACACACACACACGCGCACGCACACATACATGCTCACAAGCGCACACACGCTCACACACACACACACACACACACACACACACACACACACACACACACACACACACACACACACGAGTGTGCGTAGCAAATAAGCAAATCACTTAACTGCCACAATCTCAACCAAATAACCACAGATGCTTGAATGGCTACCAATACTGTGCTTGTTTCCAGTCATCCAACAAAAGAAATCACACTACAGTGCTGCAGAGACTCATCAATAATGCTGTAAAAGTCTGCACCCAAACAGCTGCCCCTTTGCTCTGCCCTAGCTATGGTAGTGAGACTGAGAATAGAGTATCTCAGAAAATATCCTTATTCAGGTACAGCAGTCTTAAAGTCAGTATACATAAGTAGCAGGGATATGGGAGTGCAGGGTCCATTGATGCTTTACTCTACTCACAATGACTTGGTCGTACTTTCTAGTGTTAATCATTATTGCCACAAACTTCAGTCAAGCAGCCCTGTTGCCATATGACTTCACAAGGCAGTATTAAGAACGTGAGTTTATTAACTATATGAAACAGAAAACTTCATTTTCAGGGATAAATAAATAGTGGTTTTAGGTCTTATGTTATAAAAACAAAATGTATTGATATTTTTAAGTATTGTATGTTCATCCTATTAAATGTAAAAAAGAATATATTTGCTGAGAGGTAAATCTAAAACTATGGACTTTATGAGGGTGTGAGATCATAATACAGAAGATTATGATCAGGTCGCCAGTTATAATGTTCTTATTAATGTGTCTGAGACATGAACGCCAAGAAATTCACCTTGAGAGTGAAGCACGAGAGGTGAATTTCTTGGCATCCATGTTAAGAACACATAATTTAAGGTTACGATCAGTGACACAATCATAATTCTTTGTAGTACTTGGACTTTTATCTACTCCATGTATTACTAGCTACAGGGAAAAAAGCCATAAAACACTTAGTGAGGGCAGTCAAGACAGACAAGATATTGTAACGTACTCCTTTATCAACTGTTTAGATTTTCACAGGACATCCAGATAATTATTTCATATTTTTGATCTGTTCCTCACAAAATCTGTTATTTTTAGACAAACCAGTTAGGACTGAAGTCACTAAATAATGGCATACATTTGGGTTTCAGAGTTGGCATCCTTCAGAAAATGGATCCCAACACATCCTGTTATTCTAGCAATTAAGTTTCTTTCAGGAAGTTGTGGACACATTACCAGTACAGGTAACAGGCAGAAATAAATCTTTTGTTCTGTCGCTGTCATTTGCTGGACAGTACCGGCAGATTTTATTGCCTGGCACAAGATTTGATCTTAACAACTTTAGCAAGGAGGGGTGCTTAACAATTCTTAAGGTCAGATCAAGCGCCACTCTGGCACTTAACTGGTTTGTCTTTTTCTGAACCCTGGCGCATAATCACCATGCTCCATGCACTGCAATAAAGTTAACTTCTGAAAAAATCAAACTGTGTGTTATTTCTTCATTGTGTTTTTAAAATATAACACTAACATTAGCCTTCTTATATATATATATATATATATATATATATATATATATATATATATATATATATATATATACTGTCCTGTAGAAATGTAACTCTTCTGAGAAGTTATACTGCCTTTGTCAAGAAATCACATACGCAGAATGGCTACAATAATTTATTTCATCCACCTGCTCTCTAACATGCACAATGCCATCTGCAATGAGTGATACCAGTGAGCATGTAATAGTGATCATGTAATTGCTCTTTGTTTTCATGCATAGCTTGTCCTCAGGAATAAGATAGCCCCATTGTGTGCATACTTCTAAAAACTGCTTGTGAAAGAGGAGACAGACATAATGGCCACACCAGTGTAGTTCATATTGCTAAACACAGCCACAGACATTGGCCCCAATAAGCCCTATCAGTAGTCTTTCAACCATAGCTCTCAACCTTCCATCTCCAAAATGAGGAACACTAGCCCTCATAATGTGGAACAAATGGGCAAAATGTGGAACACATACTAATGGCTCACTAACAACTTCAACTAGGAAGGCCATAGGATGGTTAAAATATGCTTGTTTTGCTTATAAGGAAGATCCATTAATAAATTAATATGATTAATTTCTATTTACCATGGATTTCACTTAAAAAATATTCCTAACACTGAATGTGTAACAGAGTCTTTCAATGTGGAACATTGAGGAACTTTGAGGAACATGAACTTTTTAAGACCCCAAATGAGGTACGTTCCTCGTAATGAGGTACACTTGAGAGGTATGCTTTCAACATTGACCACTTACCTGCTCTGTGGTTTTGTGCACAGCTGTTGTTTTTATCTGTTGTTAATTTGTGGTGAAAGTGACAGACACATATGTACCTCCCGTCATGCACAAGAAATGTCAGTGATCATTTCACTGTAATTAACTACTTTTGCTTTCTCACACAGTCTGCCCACCCCCCACACACACACACACACACACACACACACACACACACACACACACACAATCACATACACTTGCTGATCATACAAACTACCAGATCACATGAAACAAAGCTTCTCAATAACTCCATTGAAGGGCAACCTAGCCAATTGGATGTCAGACCATAAATTCACGCCAGGGGTGGCACCTATGCCCCTCATCTACAGGGGCAGTTGATGCTGATCAAAGACTCATGCTGTGAATAACAACCTTCTAACCAAGGTCAGCTAGGGAACATGGGTATAACATGGGTAGGCTTGTAAGGCCCTAGGGCCATTAGCCTAGTAACCTAATATGAAACTATGAAACTATATCTGATGGGGTCTACTTCGAATAATCAAAAGACCATTTACCCGAAGATGACTTTACCAAGACAACAACACCAAGCTGTCACTAAATCGAAACTACACACTACTGACATTTTTAAGTGGGGAAACAAGACACTTAGCCAACATTGTGAAATTTTTCCTTTTCCCCACTGTAGTGCAATCCTGGAGTTGGTATATTTAGTTAGGGAGGTGGGGGGCATAGTGTCTCATTTCCCAATTAAAAGTTTCAGTAGTGTGTAGTTTCAATTTAGTGACAACTCGGTGTTGTTGTCTCAGTAAAATAAAATCCAGGTAGGTGAAAATTTACTCTACTGAAGTAGACCCATCTGATGATTGATTGCGAAGAAAACCAGAAAAACATGCAAAAGAAATAAAGGACACAGTAACATATTTCTTCATGCTGCTATCATTTACAGTCAACACAATTCTAATTCTTATAATATATATTATAATAAATAGGGAAGTAAAATACAGATGACAAAGATGAAGTGTACAAAAGTAACACCACCGATAATGTGTTGCACCACTTTTATCTTTTAAATGCGCAAGACTTCTTCAGAAACAAAAACACAAATTAACTCATTAAATATACACCATAAATCATATAATGCAAGGAACTTCCATGTCAAATTAAATCAAATGCATAGCATTTTCCTAGTTTAAATACATTTCTTAATATCAAATGTGAAGTTAAGGGAAGGAAATAATGTGCTACTTATTTATTCATTCATCAAAATCATTTTCATGTTTAATTTGAATACGACAGTTATTTTATTTTAATATAAACTTTTAATTGGATGTTACAAATACCATATGAGTTGTGGTACATATTTAATTAGTTGATTACTGTGTGTTTTTCTTTGTTTCTGATCTTGTGTATTAATAAGCTGAAAGTACTAAAACACATCATTGGTGGAGTTGCTTTGTATATTTCATTTTTTTATGTTTATGGTTCTGTACATTTATTGTCACGTTTTGTGGTTATTTAAAAATACAAATGACTGGATTAATGTTGTTGTCAGTGTGTACTGATACTGCCGCCCACAGACACATTTATTCATTCAACTTGATCATTTTCATGTTTAATTTGAATGCGATAGTTATGGTATTTTAATATAAAATTTTGATTGGATATTTTAAATACCATATACCATTTCACACTGAGCTAATCGGAGGAAGTTAGAGAAGGGCTCTGAGCTAACTAATCTGTGATATATAACATTAAGTATCCTGTTTTTGCTTATTTCTGAGTTATTTTTAGCACTTTTATTTAGGTTCATAGGTAGGTACTAGGCTATCTGCCCGAGGGCATTTATAAGCATAGCCAGAGTGTGTCGGCTTTCATCGCCCCATTGATTAATTAACGGATCCTCTGTCAAGCAGAGCCAATGAAGTGATCCCAGGGGTGTATTTTCTGTTACCCATCCACTCGTCAAGGTTTCTCTTGAAGAGTGTTAGTAAGGGGCTCTGCCTGAAGTAATTTGGAATTTTGTTCCAAAGCATGGGGAGTCTCTGTGACAGGAATCTATCCCTCCAGCATGCTCTATTTATTGTTGTGGCGAGGTTTAGCTCACAAGAGCGCGTGGCTAACAGTGACTTGGATTTCTTTAGGTGGAGCATGTCCATCAATTCTGAGTTGGACAGGCTTTGTAAGTCAGGCAGAGATCACCTCTGAGTAAGCAATATGCCACTGAGTACAGGCACAGTTTTTTCAGTCGGGCTGCATAGGACATATGTCTGAGGCCAGTAATCCTCTTGGTGAGGTACTTTTGTGGTCTTTCCAGCTGTTGGAAGTGTCTTGTGAGGTACATCCCAAATGGGGCATTGTACTCTATGATGGGTCTAATGAGTGACGAGTAGAGGGGCACTATAACCTCTTTATTTCTAGATGCAAACCCTTTAGTAATTAGATAGGCCACATAGAAGGATTTCCTAACTACTTTGGCAATATGATTGTCAAAGGAGAGCTTACTATCTACCTGGGCCCCCAGATCTCTTATTACCTCTTCTGTATTAAGGGGGCTGCCACCTATGTGGTAATTCGTGGGTGTTTTGTTTTTCCCAAATGGGATGACTATGCATTTTTTGGCATTTAGCTTGAAGCCATGACTTTGACACCAGGTGTCCGTCTCAGTTAGGCCCTTTTGAAGGATGTCCGTGTCAGCCAGAGAGTCAATTATGGTTCCCAGTTTGCAGTCATCGGTGAACTTGGTTAGCCGTAGTCCTCCTGTGTTTGCCTGTACATCTGAGAAGTATATGCCAAACAGTAGGGGTCCCAGGACTAAGCCTTGCGGGACACCACTTGTGACTGGTTTAGAATCGGACCTGAAGCCCGCTATTCTTACCGTGTGAGTTCTGTCTGTAAGCCAGTTGACAACCCATCTTGTGAAGTAGGGGTTTATGTTCAGGCTGGTGACTTTTTCTGTAATACCTGAGTGGGGAATGGTGTCGATAGACTTGGCGAGGTCAAGATAGGCTGTGTGACCACCTTTCTCTCGTCTATGGCCTTGGTGACTGTCTCGAATAAGTCAACCAGGTTTAGTAGGAATGATCTTCCCTTAACAAAGCTGAACTGGGTCAGGTCAAGTGTTTGGAGGTTCCCAATGTCTCTGTTAATGAGTTCCATGATGATGCACTCCATAGCCTTGCAGACCAGGCTAGTCAGGCTTATGAGGCGATCGTTACCAGGGTCAGTTGTGGCCCCTCCTTTGTGGAGAGGAATAACCGTTGCTGTGTGACATTCTATGGGCACGTAGCCTGTGGAGAGGCTGAGGTTGAACAATGTGTTTAGGTGAGGGGTTAGTTCATTCTGTAGTTTGTGCAAGATGCAGCCTGGGACACCATCTGGTCCCACTGACGCAGTGTTTTTGACTTTTGAAAGGGCTGTTTTCACCTGTGTGTCTGTGATTTTTGGAGCACTACACTTTTCTGGTATTGTTGTGGGCCATTTTGGAGGTCAGAGGGGGGTGAAGTTTGCACTGAATCTATCTGCCAGGATGTTGGCAATATCAGTAGGTTCAGTATATTTTGTGCTATTTTGCACTAGTTCAGTGCATATCTGCGAGTTGCCACTTAGATTCTTAACATAGCTAAAGAAGGCTTTGTGGTTATTTTTTGAATCCTTGGCTATTTTTCTTTTGAAGTTAGCCTTGGATGATTTCATGAGGGACCTTAGTTTCTTACTGATACTTATTAGGGATGTCTTTCCTTCTTGGGATTTGCTTTTTTTCTGAACTAGTTTCCTCCTTCTATTGTATAGCCTGTTTATTGCAGGGGTCCATCAAACTGGTTTCCTTCTCTTAGAGGAGTGAGTCTTGGTTTTGCTAGGGATGGCATGATCCATGCATCCTTGCAGGTGCTCATAGAGTGCATTTGTAAAGGTTTCTGCATCTTGGGCAGCGTTATTCTTTAGCTTGGGGGCTGTGAAACTTCCCACCTCTGTCTTAAGTAAGGTGAAGTTTGCTTTAGAAAAGTTTTTTACTGTGGTTTCCTTAGTCGAGGGTGGTGGTGGGGTGTGGACATCCAGAGTGTTTAGTTTATGGTCTGATCTAACCAGTGATGGGTTGATCTCCAGTGTGGAACACCTGTCACCCATGTTGGTGATGACCAGGTCCAATATGTTTTCACCTCTGGTAGGGGAATTTACCAGCTGATCCAGGGCGGTTGAGTTGATGAATTCCAGGAAGCGCTGGGCCTGGGAATTTGTACTCGAGTAGTTTTCCCAATGAATGGTAGGGTAATTGAAATCGCCCAATATCAGGGTGTTCGGTAGGACCTTCATGCTTTCCAGTGTCTCCGGAAAGGTGGAGTAGTGGTCCTGGGTCATGGAGGGTGATCTGTAGCAGGCCACAATTTACATCGCAGATTTGCCTGATGTTAGTTGCACATGGATGATCCTAGAGGTATCATGCTGCGCCACTAACCTGGAGGTGTAGGTATCCTTGATGAATATGGATACACCTCCTCCTTTTGTGTTTCGGTCCATGTTCTGTGGCCAAAACGTGTGGTATGAGTTGTAGCCCGGTAGCGCTGGGGTGCTCTCTGGAGCCTTGAACCAGGTTTCAGTTACTGCACAGATGTCGATGTTCTCCATACTGAGGAGTGCTTCGAGCGCGTACATTTTGAGATTTAAACTCCTGGCATTGAGTAGCATAACCCTCAGTTTTTTTAATTGTGCTGTTTACGGAGGTGGGTTTGACTTTTGAGCCTTGCCTAAAAAAGGCACTATGGGGGCAGCAAGAGCCTTGACCAGTATTCGAAAGCCTAGGGGTGACACGTGCAAGCCGTCTCTTGCAAAGCAATGCGGCTTGTCGAGCATGTCATCCCAGGCTGACAGACACTGGATCCCCTTTGAATGACACCAGAAGCTTAGCGAATTGCTGAAATTGATCATTTTTTCTTTATACTGAGGTATCATTCTTGGTGAGGGCAGGATGCTACTCAGGGTCAGGGTCATACCAGCCTGGGCTGCATGATCAGAGAGCTCTTCCATGTCTCTTTTCATGTAGTCCAGGGAGGTACATCTCAGGTTATTCACACCAACATGAACAATGACAGAGTCATATTTGTACTTGTTCTGGAGTAACCTGAGTGCTTGTGTTATGTGGCGGATTCTGACTCCCGACAGGCAGCTAACAGTAACCTTCTGCTTGTCCAGCCTAGTGAGTGGGACGTCAGTGTGCCTGACTATAGAGTCACCTATTACTAGTGTGTTAGGTATGTTATTTCGCTTTAAGGGCTGTGATTGTGTGGCACACTGATTTTGTGTTTTATGTGTTGTCTGGTTTGTGACAGGAAGTGCAGGTTGTTTGGGTGTCTGCTTTGGAGGTCTCTGATGCTTTTGCAGGTTTTTATTTAGAGCCTCCGAGTATGATTTTGTGTATTAATCTGTATTTTTTGCCAGTGCTGTTTTAGTAGGTCTGTGTGTGGCTGGAGGTGTGGTGCAAGTGTTAACCTTCTCCTCTTGACTGTCTGTTCCAGTCTTGGGTGGAGACAGCTTAGCTTCCAGTTTGGCTGTATAATTGCATCTCTTGCATATGTTAGTGTTTTGTAGTAGGAGGAGAGGGTTGTCTGTGTACATGAGGCAGTTGTAACATTGCCTCAGGATACCCAGATTCACCAGCTGGACTGGAGAGTGCACCTGAAGTTGTCCTTTGGTCATGCCAGAATAGTAGGGTGAGCTGCTTAGTTGCTTGGCTGGTGAGGGGTGAATAAAGAGCCTTGCCCTGCTGGGCAATCAGTGTCAGGGTATATTAGTGCTTGCTGTTAGGTCTGAGCAAGTGCTGGGCTGTAAGATGCTTTTTGAGTGCTTAGGTTCAAAGTTAGACTAGTTTCAAGGGAAAAACTGAAGAAGAGACTTAGCGGAGCCGGGAATAATTTCACCGTAGCTAACTGGCACTGCCCTGTGCACAAAACCATGCAAACGCGGTTTTTATAGTAGGGAAATGAAAGAGATAGAAAATGGCCAATAAACTACTAACTTCTGGGCTGGAACCACTCCTCCAAGGACAGATAGGTTGCTCAAAGCTCCCCTCTCTCACAGGTGAACAGAGAAACTCCCCTCTATCCAAGTAAGGTATGGGCAACTCAGAAACTAGTATCACAGCCCTGAATTCAGCACTAGCCTGAAAACTGGACTATACTAGCTTAGAAAGGAGGGAAACAAGGAATTTTTTTTTTTAGTTTTCTGTTTGAAAAGCTAAGGCAAAAACAGTAAAAAATACACTTAAAACAGCTTTAAACGACTACAAATGATCAGAAAAGGCTATCACACTATAGTGTGTAGCCTACAACAGTTAAACAAATTATTTAAACAAAAAACAACTTTTTAAAAGTGCAGGCAGTCAAATAAGTACAATATGTGAAAAAAACAAGCTTTTAAATCACAATAAATGCTGGAAAATCTGCATTTAGGCAGAAAACAGTTAAATACAGCAAGAAAATACAGAAAACTGATACATAATCACTACAACGTCTTTCTTCTAAGCTAGAAGGCTTGTATCAGTGTAAGGCTTTCTAGTGCTACCCAGCAGGTTAGTTACAGGAAAAATGGGAAACAAGCACAGATGTGGTTTTTTAAACCAGAAAGTTGAAAGAGATGGACAAACTGTCCAAATGGTCAATAAACTACAATTTCTGGGCCAAGAACCTCTCCTCTAGTGGTAGACAGGCTACCTAGTGCTTACCACTCCCACTGATAAGCTAGAAGGCTTTCTTCCAACACAGAAAGGCTTGCGGGGCTCAGAAGCTTACCAACAGACTTGGATACAGCAACTCTGTATCTGGATTAGGCTAGTTACAGGAAAGGTGGGAAACAAACGCAAGTGCGGCTTTTAAACCAGAAGGTTGAAAGAGATGAAAAAAAAACCTGCCCAAACGGCCAATAGCTACAATTTCTGGGCCAGGAACCACTCCTCTTGTGGTAGATAGGCTACCTAATGCTTACCACTCCCACTGATAAGCTAGAAGGCTTCTCTCCAACACAGAAAGGCTTGGGGGGCTCAGAAGCTTATGAAGAGTCCTGGATACAGCAAATCTGTACCTGGACTTGACTAGTTACAGGAAAGGCGGGGAACAGGTACAAATGTAGGCTTTTAAGCCAGCAAATTGAAAGAGATGGAAAACTGCCCAAACGGCCAAATAAACTACAATTTCTGGGCCAAAACTCACTCTTCCCATGGAGGATAGGCTACCTAGTGCTTACCTTTACTCACTGTGTGTGAGGTATTAAGTAAAATTTTCTACAATTGTTAAGCATCTAGTTGGGTTTGTTTGTTCTGATTTCCTGCTAGGAGTGTATCATATAACTTGTTTGCATTTAAAAGCATTCTCTAGAGTCTCCTTGACCCTTTATCTGTTTAATATTTCTGCAGTTTTTTCTATCTAAGTAGTGTTGGTAGTGTAGCATTGTCCATATTCAGGCTTGTGTTTTGGGCCTAGTTGTTTGTTAGTAGAGGCTGTGTGTCTGAGCACATGTCCCAGGCCATCATAGCTTAGCCAAAGCCATTATAGCATTTCAGTGAGAGTGAATTGTTTGTGGTCATTGTGTGACTGGGGTTGCCTGGACTACACCTTGGAGTAAGCACCTCATTGGTTTTTCAAGCTTTTTTTAAAGTTGTTTCAGGTTTCAACTTTGTTACTTAAGAAGTTAACTTGTGACTGTTTATGCCATTTCACACCGAGCTAATCAGAGGAAGTCGGAGGAAGGGCTCTGAGCTAACTAATCTGTGATATAGAACATTAAGTATCCTGTTTTTTGCTTATTTCTGAGTTATTTATAGCACTTTTATTTTACTCACTGTATGTGAGGTATTTAGTAGAATTTTCTACAATTGTTAAGCATCTGGTTCGGTTTGTTTGTTCTGATTTTTGTTTCCCACTCTCCCTCCCTCTTGGTATCTTGTCTTTATACTTGGTGGCTTTGCAGTTGCCCACCCCTACTGCAAATTTGATCTGGGATACTCCTCCCAGTCTAGTGTCATTACCTCATTCTACCTATTCCAGGGAGAACATTTGAGAAGGCCAACCCAGTTAGCTTCTGCTCCTCCTTTCCCCGTTCCACTTTACAAACAAACAAAAGATATATATATATATATATATATATATATATATATATATATATATATATATATATTCTAAGCTTGTTTCCTGCCTTTCCTATAAGTTGTCTAGTCCATATACAAATTTGCTGTATCCAGGACTGTTTGTAAGCTTCTGAGCCCCAAATCCTTTCTGTGTTGGAGGGAAGCCTTCTAGCTTAATTTTGTTTTTTAGAACTAGCCAGTATTCTAGATTAAGTACTCAAATCTGTTTCTTTCAGCTCAGCACTTGTTCAGAACTCATTGTAAGCACTAAATAAGCTACAAATTACTACAGCACTCAACTTTCCTCACTTGAATAGAGGAAAACAGTTTTTAGTACTTAATACATAAGCAACTATCCAGGCATGTCTAAGGGTCGGTTCCCGGTGTTTTCTCCTGTCTACCTGATGAATCTGGGCATCTTGGGGCAATGCAGCAATTGCCTCATGTACACAGACAACCCTCTCCTCCTACCACCCAACACTACAACCTGTTAGAGATACACTTATATAACCAAATTGGAAGCAAAGCTCTCTTCACCCAAGACTGGACTAGACAGTCAAGAGGAGTAGGTAAACACTTGCACCACACCACACTCATCACACAGTCCCTCAGAACCTACACCTCCAAAACACACACACAGAAACACAAAACACACACCTACATTTGCGGATGCTCTCAAAAAAAATCTACCCAAGCAACAGGGACCTCCAAAGCAGAAACTCAAGCAACCTCTACCCCCCAACACAACCCAAATGACACATAGCCCACGAACTCAGTGTGCCACTCAACCACAGCCCATAAGGCATACCAACGTACCCAACACTCTAGTCATAGGTGACTCTATAGTCAGGTACACTGATGTTCCACTCACCAGGCTAAACAAGGAGAAAGTTACTGTCAGCTGCCTGTCAGGTGCCAGGATCCGCAACATAATGCATGCACTCAGGTCACTCCACAGCAAGTACAAATATGACTCTGTCATTGTCCATGTTGGTGTGAATGACCTGAGACATACCTCATTGGACTACATGAAAAGAGACATGGAGGAGCTTTCTGATCTTGTAGCCCAGGCAGGTATGACCCTAGCCCTGAGTAGCATTCTGCCATCACCCAGAATGATACCACAGTACAAGGACAAAATGATTGACTTCAACAATTGGCTAAGCTTCTGGTGCCATTCTAAGGGGATCCAGTATCTGTCTGCCTGGGATGACATGATCGACAAACCACGATGCTTTGCCAGAGATGGTCTGCACCTGTCGCCCTTGGGATTCCGGATACTGGCTAAGGCTCTTGCCACCCCTATAGTGCCTTTTTTAGGCAAGATTCAAATGACAAATTCACCACCGTAACAGGTACAAGCAAGCAAGATCTGAGGGTAATGCTACTTAATGTTAGAAGTCTAAACCTTGCACTCACTCGACGCACTCCTTAAAATGGAGAACATCGACATCTGTGCAGTGGCAGAGACCTGGTTCAAGGCTCCAGAGAGCACCCCTGCATTACCAGGCTATAATTCATACCGCACCTTTCGGCCACCTAACCTGGACCAAAGCACTAAAGGCGAAGGCGTGTCCATATTCATTAAGGATATCCACACGTCCAGGCTAGTTGCTGAGCATAATGCATCTGAGATTATCCAAGTGCAACTAACTCTGGGAAAGACCTCAGTGCAAACTGTAGCTTGCTACAGATCCCCCACCATGCCCCAGGATTCCCACTCCTCATTTCTTGATACACTGGAAAATATTAGGGTACAACCTAACACCCTAATAATGGGTGATTTCATCTACCCCATCATTAACTGGGAAAACCAACTCTTGTGCTCAACGTTTTCTGGAATTCATAAATTCCAATGCCTTGGATCAACTTATCCACACCCCCACCAGGGGCAGCAATATCCTAGACCTGGTCATTACCAACATGGACAACTGGTATTTCACACCAGAGGTCAATTCCTCATTGGTCAGATCCGACCACAAGCAAATCAACCTAGACATCCACATCCCACCCCATCAGGGAAACCACTGTAAAAAATTTCTCCAAAGCCAACTTCATGCTTCTTAAGACAGAAGTGGCAAACTTCATGACACCCATGCTGTCGGACAGTAGAGATAAAATTGCTGAATCCTATACAATTGAACTTTATAAGCACTTACACGAGTGCATGGATTGTGCAATCCCTAACAGAACCAAGATGCTATCCTCCAAAAAAGGAAGCCAGTCCGGTGGCCCGCTGCTATAAACAAACTCTACAACAGAAGAAAGAAACTGTTGCAAAAAAGAGTAAAATCCCATTATTGGAGGAACTCCGTGGTCAGCCTCAGTAAGAAGCTGAGATCCCTCATAAAATCCTCCAAAGCTAGTTACGTAAAAAAAATTGCCACTGATTCTAAAGACAACCACAAAGCATTCTATAGCTATGTCAAGAATCTCAATGGCAACACTCAGATCTGCTCTGAGTTACAGCACAATGGCACTAAATATACAAAACCAACTGATATTGCCAACATCCTGGCAGATAGGATCAGTGCTAACTTTATCCCTCTCTCATCCCCTAAAGGGTCCATCTCTATATCGGAAGAATGCAAAGTACCTGTAATCATGGCTGCACAGGTAAAAAACACACTCTCCAAAGCCAAGAATACAGTATCCATGGAACCTGACACCCAGGCTGCGTTCTACATGAACTACAGAACGAAATGGCACCCCACCTAAGTACCATATTCAATCATAGCCTTACCTCAAGCTTTGTGCCCACTGAATGGCGCACAGCAACAGTTATCCCACTCCACAAAGGGGGAGCCACCACGGACCCTGGGAACTACTGCCCCATTAGCTTGACGAGCCTGATCTGCAAGGCTATGGAGCGTATCATTATGGAACTTATAAACAATGATATTGGTAATCTCCAGACTCTGGACTCTACCCAGTTCGGGTTTGTAAAATGCAGATCATGTCTACTAAACCTGATAGACTTCTTTGAAGCAGTCACCAAAGCCGTAGATGAGGGGAAGGTGGTTCACACAGCCTATCTAGATCTCGCCAAGGCTTTTGACACCATCCCTCACTCTGGAATTATAGACAAACTCACTAAACTAGGTATAAATCCCTATGTCACAAGATGGGTTGCCAGCTGGCTCACTGATAGAACCTACACTGTGAAAGTAGCAGACTCTAAATCCATCTTCAGACCAGTGACAAGTGGAGTACCACAGGGTTCAGTCCTAGGTCCTCTCCTGTTTGGTATCTACTTCTCTGAAGTACAGGCTAACACAGAAGGTCTTTGGCTAACAAAGTTCACAGATGACTGTAAACTAGGAGCCATAATCAAAACTCCTAATGATGTGGACATCCTACAAAAGGGCCTCACTGAGTCAGATGCATGGTGTCAAAGCCATAGCCTCAAGCTCAATGCCAAAAAGTGCACTGTCATCCCTTTTGGTAAAAACTCTGTACCCATGAACTACCACATAGGCGGTAGTCGACTTAACACCGAAAGTGTGATAAGAGACCTTGGGACACAGGTGGACAATAGTCTCTCCTTTGATAATCACATCACCACAGTAGTCAGGAAATCCTTCTTCGTGGCATACCTCATCACAAAAAGTTTCTCATCCAGGAAAAAAGAGGTCATTGTTCCCCTCTACTCATCACTCATTAGACCCATTATAGAGTACAATGCCCCTTTTGGTATGTACCTCACAAGACATCTACAACAACTGGAAAGACCACAGAAACACCTCACAGAGAGGATTACCGGCCTCAAACAGATGCTCTACGCAGACCATCTCAAAAAACTCCAGCTTTACTCTGTCGCATATCGCCTACTCAGAGGCGATCTCTGCCTAACATACAAAGCTATGTCAAACCCAGAGCTGTTGGACATGCTCCACATAAAGAAATCCCAATCCCTCTGAACTGCACGCTCTGGGGACCTAAACCTTGTCACCACAATAAACAGAACATGCTGGAGGGATAGATTCCTGTCCCAGAGACTTTCCATACTCTGGAACAAATTACCTATCTATATCAAACAAAGCTCCTCATTAGTACTCTTCAAGAAAAATCTTGATGTTTGGATGGGAAACAGGAAATTCACCCCGGGGATCACTTCTGTGGCTCTGCTTGACAGGGGCACATGAAAATAATTTTCTTTGGTGGCAAAAGCCAGGGTACCGTTTGGCTAGACTTATATAGGCCCTAGGGCCAATAGCCTAGTACCTACCTATGAGCCTATGAAACTATATGCGTTGTGGTACATATTTAATTAATTGATTACCATTTATGTGTTTTTCTTTGTTTCTGAAGAAGTATTTTATATTAATAAGATGAAAGTACTACAACACATCATTGGCGGAGTTACTTTGTATATTTCATTTTTTTCTGGCTATTGTTTTGTACATTTATTGTCACTATTTCTGATTATTTAAAAATACAAATGGCTGCAATGATGTTGCTGTCAGTGTGCACTGATACTGCCACCCACAGACACAGATAGAGTTCTGCCACTATTAATACAAATACTTTTATGAAAAGAAACACCCCTGAAGTGAGGGTGTGACTGATTCTGTTTACATCTCATGTAAGCACTGATCTTGGTTACTCTGTGTAACCAAACTTTATTGCTTACCTCATATAGTAAAAAGATATGGATGGGCTATCAGTGAACAGTTACCATCTAAGAGGGAGGATTCCAATAATTCAGTCAGTTTCCAGTTAGCTGCTTTATCATATTCAGGTCTATGTTGCATGCAGCTAAACATACAACCCTGAATAAGATAAGGCTAGCAATTTGAAAAATGAATCAAATGGATTCATATGCTGCATTAGGTGGGTTTGTGCGCTATATGTGCCCCGTGGGCAATGAGTTTGAGATCCATGATCGAGACAAACATAATTTCCAATGTTTAATAATTGCAGTCTCTCTAGAACATAGAATTATATTAATACAACAATACTATGCAAAATGTGTGAGTATCTTATGCATGCTGTGATATTTGCTGTCATCTGATCAGTATCTCATGTTTCATGCTTCTTATAAAGCTATTCTCCACTGGTCCCCTTGGGTGAAAAAAGGGCTATGTCTAGACAGACATTCCCATTTGTGAAATACAAACAAATAAATAAATATACTTACATATCCAACATTTACACAGTGGTAAACACACTTTGACCATTGGTGCATCATTATGATACCTGAATTAAGTGAAAACGAGTTCATTACAATGATATACGCATCAATTAGCAATACAACAAAGTAAACAAGGTGTTATCAATTACAATGATATATGCAACAATTAGCAATACGACAAAAGTAAACAAGATGTTATCAATTATAATGGTATATGCAACAATTAGCAGTATGACAAAATAAACAAGTTGTTATCAATTACAATGGTATATGCAACAATTAGCAATACGACAAAAGTAAATAAGGTGTTGTCAATTACAATGGTATAGACAACAATTAGCAATACAACAAAAGTAAATAAGGTGTTGTCAATTACAATGGTATAGGCAACGATTAGCAATATGACAAAAGTAAATAAGGTGTTATCATTGGCACTGTATATGCAAGCAAAGATAAGACTTCAAAGTATGTACAACACCAGTAGAGTAGGCATATAGAATACAGATTAGAGTAGCAAATAACTAATTGGTGACGGGTGTTGAAGGAGATCTAATATACTCTAAACAAATCAGAAAAAACATGTATCAATTAATATGATATTTAAAAAACACCTTAAGGAAAGAATAGGCAGAAGAAAGAACTGATGGCAAAAAATCTGAGAGGAATGATAGATGTGGCAAGATGAGTAGGACACATGAATTATAAAAGATCCTGATAATGGTAAGAAGTACAAATAATAACAGTGAAAATAGAAGAAGTGAAGGAATATAGGTGTAAGGAATGGATAATGTATAACAGGATATGAAGAAGATTCAACAGAGGACTACAGAGCTTGATGGAAAGTGAGATAAGACTTGAAAAGCAGAAGAAGGGTAGTGACAATGTACATCACATAACCCCCACCTAGAGGAACTTTGGTAATTAGCTAGGAAAATTAACCCCACAGTTATTACACCACTTACTGAGCATTTGGACTTACCAGTTAGTACACTTGTTTGGAGGCTAATTTGAATATGTTTAGATTGCTCTATGGTTTGGTTATGCGGACACTGTAGGCTGAGTTTGCTAATCTACACTCAGACAGTTTGACATCTGCTACACAGGTAAATGTATAGCCATGTAGCCTTGAGCGGAGTGCACCAGGTTGGTATTTTAGATAATACTGGCCAGTTACTGGCGTATAAAAGCTTGTGAGATATTTTTAGCTGGTCAGCCTTACATTATAAGGTAATTCTATTTACAGCCAGCTTGCTTAAGGCTTCAGATGGAGAGAACTTACCACAAGCAAAGTTGTCAGTAAGCTTAGCAAAGAGGGGAAACACTATGGGCTGTAAATTAGCTTTAAATATTGGTGGAGCTTAACTACAATATGCTGTTGGAGAACAACCTTTCTATAACAGGGTATTATTGTATGATGACTGGCTGGAATCAAGTCTACGGTTTTATAGCAACATATTAAACTGCTGTGAGGCACACACTTAAGACAAACAAATTAAATTAAAAGAAAAATAACAAAAGTAACTGCAACAAGTAGTTATAAGTAGCTGCTATTTTTCTTTCCCATTTGCTATCAACAATGCTTAAAAAACAAAAAATATATATAATTAGTGTGTGTGTGTGTGTGTGTGTGTGTGTGTGTGTGTGTGTGTGTGTGTGTGTGTGTGTGTGTGTGTGTGTGTGTGTGTGTGTGTGTGTGTGTGTGTGTGGATGTATTCATCCACAACCCCTTTTCTCCCTTTTTGCACATGGGGTCAGGGTGTCACTTCAATACACACACACACACACACACACATATATATATATATATATATATATATATATGGTAAATGGAGAGAAATAGCCAAGTAATGGGACACTGGAATGGCTGTGGGGGGGGGGGGGCTGTGTATGATTGGCCCCATTTGACCATGAATTTGTGAGGGGGAGGTATGGCAAACTTAGACAGCACTTGGTGGCACAAACTCTAGCCATGCCACTGTTTGTAGGTGTAGTAGATTTAGGAAGACTGTATATGCAAATGTTTTGAAGATGCATAAGAAGTTGCCTTTCAATGTCATTACTAGACCCTGTTTTGTCTTTCTCTTTATTGCATTCAGTTAACAGCTTAGTTGTGCTTATTTATTTTAATTATTAAATCTTCACAGTTTGTGGAATGGCTGGGCATACAGTATTGTCACGGCTACATTAAAATCAACTTCTGTATCTGATTACTGTGTGCTCATACCTTTGCATGTCATGGAACTAGACAGTGATATATGCAGGGAAGCTTGCCAAGCGATTGACAAGCCTGCTGGACTGTTTATATTTGACTTTGTAAATACCATACATGCCTAGCTCTTTCCCAATATAAGCAAAGTATATTTTCATAATACCATTTGCAAGTGGTCAGTTTACATACCTCTCAACTGTCCAGATTTGCGCTGAATGCCCAGGTTTTTGCCTCATATTTTTGGTCTGTTCTTTATAAACTTTATGGTGTTCTGGTAAATCACTGAGGGTTGAAGTCATTAAATAATTACATAAATTTGCGTTTCAGACTTCATATCCTTCAGAAAATGCATGCTAACACAAATCCTATTTTTCTAACAACTTTCTGAGTTTATAAGACCAATATTTGACATCTGTCCCTATATTTGGATCTTTGACACTCACTATTATAGGCTCTGTCCAGATTTCTTTTGATAAGAGGCTGAGAGGTATGGAGGTATCTACATTTTCACTAAGAAGATACAAATAAAAGAAAGCATTGTTAAAAGACTTGAATTCCCTAATATAAATGCCAGAAATAGTCTATTTAGAAGTAAACACTTACCGGATATATGGCAATGTTTTACTAGTATTAAAGCTTTTCTGATATTAATTTATTGAGCTCCAGACCAGTCATGGTTCACTGTTTTATCCATGTAAGAGGTCTGTTGCTTGCTTTCATGGTTGCATTTTTACAAGTTCAGAGTTGAACACTCTCTAGAGGAGGATAAAACTATGCTGAAGCCAGTCGGATAATTTTTCATTAAAATTTTGCAGACTCTGTTAATGACTTGTGAATTATTTTAGTTTTTTTTCTAGGAGTTACTGCCAGTTTTCTATAGCAAGGTGCCTACATATCTATTTCCTCTAAGTCCTGAGCCATCCCTGAAAAGTCTTGTTAGTTGGTTACCAGGAAAAGAAAATATTTGTGCTTTCATATTAACCACTACTTACAGAAAGGGGTTTATTGGCAACTTGTCTGTGAATGACATGACCTGTGCTGAGGAGGGGGGGGGGGGGGGCTCATATATCATAAAAGATTATGACAGTTTGTCAGCTTGAGTACTAGAAGCATTTATTAACAAATGTTGAGTTTGGCACATGAATAAAATGAGGAGTTTAAAGCATAGACCAAACACATGCACATAGACCAAAATAATCTTTTTTTCTGAGGAGGTAAAGGCCAGTGAACTTTCATAATCTAGATAACTAGTTTAATGTAAGCTTGACTGGAATTAAACCATCCTCCCCTTTTTTCTGATTTTCTACATGGGGTCTGCTGTTGCTTGTTGTCAGCTGTCAACATCTCTCTCAATTCAATGCAGTTTGCGTTTGAATGTTGGTATCTCAAAATTCCATTGGAGTGGGTGGGGGTTGCATAATTATATATGTAAATATTATGTTAATCAGTATACAGATCTTTGGCCAGTTGTATCTACTTTTCATGGGACTTTGCCCAGATTTTTGATATTTCCAGGTTGAGAGGTATGCAGAGCAGTCTGCAGGGAATCTTTAATGTCTGCCAGCTCATTACGTTCCCAGAAAAAAATGCTCCTCTTTCTTCACCATCACACCTACAACATTTGCTGCTTACCTGTGGAAAAATTCTTTGGAGTCTACTTGGGGTATTAAAATACCTATATAAACACTTCCAAGCAAATATCCTAAATCTTCTAGACTTTATGGCATATTTAGGAGACATACATATATCCCCCATTGTTTCTTTGTGAATTGCTTATCCAGTCTCTCTTCCCAATCCTTTCTAACCTCTTCTGATTGATCCTTACAGTTATCATGCAGTATTTTGTATGCTCTACTAATTATTCCTTTATTAACAGCAGCTTCTGTTCTGGATTCTACTAAAAACTCTACCAGTGCAGGTCTTTTATGTAAGATCTCCCTATTTCTTTCTCTTTGCCTATACTCTGACATCAATCCTTGATAGGGATGCAATCCATATCCTGCAGTCAAAATAAATTCTTGGTCTCTTCCCATTCTATTACCTTTCTTTCTCTAATTATTTGCTCCCAATATTTGTGTTCTTTTACCAGTTTTCTCCAACAAGTTCCAGCCCCTTCTTTCCTATTGTCTGTATCCCTAATTGCATTCCCGTGTTGGCTTAGTTCTTAGAATGCTTTCTGCTACTTTATGGGTATAATATTCTGCTTGGGTTTCATATGCAGTTCTTATGACAGTGAGGTAGATGTTAAAGATTCCAGGCCACTTTGTCTGAATATGAGTAGTGTAAAGTCTACTGATAAAATCATATAAACTCATTTTTAGAACAACACTAACCTTCATGAACACATGATTGCAAACTAAAAAGACAAATAATTTCCTTAGAAAAGACATCCACCCCTGGAAATTACTATATTTATAATTCACCCCTAAATGTAGAATCAGTGATTGGGGATCTAAGAATGCATGTTAACAGTAACCTGACCCTTGACCAGCAATCCATACTGTGGTGCGAAAATCATTCAACATTTCACAACTTATATGTAATGGCATAGCATGTAGGTCCACGGAGGTTAGTGTTCCACTATACTTCACTCACATTACAACAATCATTGAGTACAACACATGCTTGGTATGTCCCTGACCAGGCCCTTCAAATAGCCTCAGACATCACAGAGGTTCCTCACAAAAAAGAATACGGGAGGTAAACAAAATAACATCAAACATTTCCATTCTAAGGACAAACACCTCATCTGCAACCTAAACAGGATACGTTGGGGGTACATGTGTGTGTCTCAAAGATTATCCCTTCTCCAGAACAGGCTTCTAATCTATAAGAAACAAAGCTAATTCCTAACCTCATTCAAACATAATCTGGACTAATGGATGGGAAATTACAAATTTATCCCTGGTTTGGCAGCTACGTCCCTAAAGGACAAGGGCAGCCTGTGGGTACTTGATGTGTACAAGCCTAAATCAGAACTGCAAATTTCCTTGGCATACTAATATATGTCAGCAATATTTTGGTAAATTTGGGGAATGTTTGGCTAGGCTTAAAATGGTTGTAAGTATGAATCTATGAACCTATAAATAAAAAATTAATTAATGTAATGCATCCTTCAGCTTGTAACTAACATTTTACAGCCAGCTAGTATGTATCACCAGTATCCAGTCAAATGACAAAGAGATTTTAGTCCTAATGAAACCATCTGTGACACTGGTGTTACTATCAGTATGAACAGATAAAGTTCTGACCACACTGAAAGATCAAGCAATTGATGGACAGTTCAGCTTCCCCAAGGGGAGGGACTTTCTCACCACAGGAGCATCCCCTGCTGTAGTTCAGGAACTAGCCCTGAATGAACAAAGGAATCCATGGTTGTACTGTGCACAACACAATACACATTGGGCACATGCTCCATATGTTACACATCATAAAGTCAGTAGCCACTGACCAGGCAAAAGTAGCTAGACTAGTGAACAAAAGATCCCTACCCATATTTATATTATTGTCTGGATAACAGGGTTGACAAAGTTATCAAATGAGTTAGTCTTTAACATGTTGCCTTGCCTCAGCACATGAGAAAGAGCAGAATAAAGAAATCTCTTTCCATGAGAAATTCATATTCTAATCCACTATTTAGACTGGTAATACATTATAAATAACCTTTACACACGTTTACTCTTATGTAAACTCTGTTTATGTAAATTATAAATATAATGGCAGCCTAAAACAAAGAACTTTTCTTAGACCACAGCAGTCACATTGGTACTTTCCCCTTCTGCTTTGTTCCATTGATTGTTTTTAGCAGTCCACTATTTCTATTCCTTTATTTCTTATTTTTTTTTTTTTGTCCTTTGCCTCAGATGTTTGTGTAACCACTTTCAGTTCTAAGTCAGTTTTTCAGTCCTGTATTCTGGGCTACTTTTTCTCATTGTTTTGCTGATATGTGGGGGTGGGGAGCATTTCAAAATCCATATAAACCTCTTACTATTACACACTTGCCCAAACAGTCAAGTACAATATTTTACTGTTGTATATCACTATTAATCAGGATAGGGTGATAATTGGACTAACTCTCCTACTAAAACTGTGTCTTAGAGCAACAAAATCAAGACTTTCATCTACTAGCACAGAGGCTTTTTAAACTGCATTGTTCCTCTTACTTCTCTCTCTCTCAGCAGAGTTGTGGATGTTTAGTTCAGTCACTAATTGTTTTTCATTCACTCCTTGCCAAATTTTCAACCTGCTTTGTGAGCCCGAGCATTACTCTTTGCTCCCTATAACTATCACATTACATCTCTACAATGAACCTAGTACCCTCCTAACATTTGCTAATCCTAATTTACAACAAAGATAAAACCCAAGTTAAATAAAATGCCTCAAACTCAGATAATTTTACTATTCCTCCTTACTCTACTAGCCTTCATCACCAGTTATCAAATCCACCTACTTCAAATACTTCAACCATTCCTCACAAAGAATATCAACATCTACCCAGCCTGTCTTTCTCCATAACACTCCAAATTTTTGATGAAATACCAAACCAAGACCAAAATATAACTGGCCACACTCTTCCTCTGTAAAATATCAATTAGAAGAATTAGCGGAGATATTTACCCCAACCCAGGTCCCACTGTTCATAAAACCATCACTTCCAACTCCAAAGTAAACCAGTCGACTAATACCTCTCAAGACAAACCAGAAACCAAACTCACCTTACTAAACATGAATCTAAAGAAGTATGTGCAATAAAATCCATGACATACTACCTTGCCACATACACTCCTGATGTAGTCATAGCTACCAAAATCTGGTTAAAAAATAAATAAAGGATAATGAGATCACCCCCCCCCCCCCCCGGATACAATGTACTCAGGTATGACAGACAAAACAAGCATGCAGGTGGTATAGCAATAATCTATAAAACTTTTAATAACACTCCTAAAAATCAACAATAGGAAAACTGTATCTTTAACAGCAATTTATATACCACCAGGGAATAACAGTGATATTGCTAAATACATCCTGTACCATCAGCCTACCTAAAAATGGTTGCAGAAGTCATAGCCTTCCCTGTGTCCATACTAATATGTCAATAGCATAAAGATACATCCCATCTCTGTGGAAAAAATCCTACTTCATACCACTGCACAAAGGTGACATTTTACAGAGTTTAATAACAACAGAACAATAGTGATTCTCTCTCCATTTCTAAAATATTAGAGAAATCGAGCCATATGCAGCTGATGCAATACCTAACCTCAAATAACCTGCTCTCAAAAACACAACATTGCTTTAGGCCCCAGCACAGCACCAGCACTGCTCTACTACATTATACTGATATAATAAACCAACACAGAAACAATGGTCTGCTTGTGTTCACCATGTTCTAAGACTTGTCAAAGACATTTGATACTGTCTCGCAGCAGCTACTGATCATTAAACTCTCCTCGATAGGACTTTCACAATACTCCTTGTTGAGGTTTCTTTGTTTCCTATCTGGAAAGTAACAAGCTGTTAAATGGCAATAAACCTACTCATCCTTTCATCCAGTTACTACAGGTGTCCCTCAGGTCTGTACCCCGGGTATGCTACTATTTAATATATTTATTAACAACCTCCACACCTCCACTCACCATGCTAGTTTAGTTCAGTATGCAGACAAGTCAACATCAATATATGTACCCTCAATAATAAATAAGGTCCAAGACATTACGCAAAAATATTTCTACTTTGTAGAAACCTGGCTCAAAGAATCAAACCTCCTACTCAACCCCAAGAAAAGTAAGTTAATGCTTTTTACCTCAAAAAGTTGCCAAAATCAAAATTAATATTTTACCATTTAGTCAGCAAATAATACTGTCATTGAAACTGTAACTCACAGTAAATTTCTAGGCATTATAATAGATGGCAGTCTCAAATATAGCCAGTACATGCTGCACACCATTAAATCTACACACCAGAAACTAGGCTCCCTTCATAGGATCAATGATTCCTTACAGATAATGCAAGAAAACTCTATCCACCACCTTTTTTGACAACTCTCTCTTATACGCTGCTCCTAATTTAACAAACTTAAACAATTCTCAAAAAAAGAAACTTGCCTCCTGCTACAATAAAACAGATAAATATGCCACCAATCTCCCTCAGATTACCCACCATTGTCATAGCTTAAAGCAATCAAACTGTCTTGAACTACACAACTACCTAACATATTCATAAGTAACTACAGCACACAAACTCATTCAGGTCTGATGAAGTTTTGGAATTGTATAAGACGAAAGCGCTCATCATTTTGTTAATAAAAGAGATTTTGCCTGGTTTCTCCGCTCATATTCATTGTTCGTTGGATTTTTACAGTGTTTGTGAGTTTCCTCTTGTTGGTTTGCATCTGTCTTATTTGTAGGCTGATGGAGATTGAAGTCTTTAGTTAGGAGATCAAAGAGGGTTGAGTCATCAATACCACAGAGTGATAGACAGAAATCATAGCACGAATCTATACAAACAAAGAATATAAGGATAGAGTGTCAACCCTGTCTTGGTAAATGAGGCTCTCCCGTCTGATTATTTTTTTAGTTAGGAACTTCTTGGGTCTTTTTCGCTCTGTAATGTGTTTCAACAGATGCATACAAAAGGGGCATTATATTCTACAATTGGTTTGATCATGTTAGAGTATAGAGGAAAGATAATGTCTTTTAATTTTGATGAGAAAAACCTACATTATTAAGTGGGCTAGTCAGAAGGATTTCCAGACTACCTTGTTGCATGGATGTCAAAAGATGGAGTAGTGTCACAGTTTCTAATAACTATATCATTCTGGAATGGGGTGGCAGCCATATTGTAAGCTGCTGTTATGTTTTGTTTATCCAAAGTGACAATGCTATGCTCCTTTGCATTTACCTTAATCTCATTCCCTAATAGACCATTGATTTGTATGCTTTAGCCCTTGCTGGTATCAGTTGCTGAGTTAATTATGACATCAGTTTACAGTCATTAGCAATTTAGTTCATGATGTGCCCCAGTTAGTGGTTTGGAGATGCAACAAGAAGATACTGAACAGAAGGGATCCCAGTAATGAGCCCTCAGGAATACTACTAATTACATTTTTGCTTTCCGTGGTGACATCTGCTGGTAAGCTAGCTTGCTGTCTGTCATACAACATAAGGGTCTATGTGTAGGCATTTAAGCTTATTTGGAATAATATCTTGGGGAATAGTGCCAATGGTCTTGGCTAGATCCCAGGGACTTTCTCAAAGTAGCTTCCTAAATCAAATAATAATAGTCTCCTTTTGATAAAAACTATACTGTTTTGTGGGTCTAGAACATTATTTTTTTATATTGCAGCATATGAAATCAGATACAAATTAATACAATGAATGGCTTTGTAGACAGGATGATGGATCTATAGTTTTTGGATCTGAGAGGTATCTTTTTATGGAGAAACATAACAATAACCATTTTCAATGACTCAGAAATATACCCTGTGAATAGGCTTAAGCTGAATACTTTCAGTAGTTAAAGAAGGATTTCATATTATCTTTGATTGCAGATGCCAGATTTAATTTGTGTTCCACTACAGTCTTCCTTATGGTAAATTTCATCTTTTTCTGAGCTGTTCAACAGAATATTTAAAGTAAGTAGTGTTTGATTTATCATAGGTCTTTATTGTTTTTTTTATTTTATTATACAGCTTATTAATGTTCTATTCCACCCAGATGGTTTATTTTTTACATTCTCCAGTAGATTTTGTGCTGATTGTGACAGCTTAGATTATACTGTTTCTTAGAATGGAATAAAATTAATTGGCATAACTGACAGCTGAGGCTACAAAGGGACTGAAAATTTTGCACCTGAATTTTGAGAGCTCATCATACAGTTTTAATAAGTTAGTCTTTTTAAAGCCTGTGAATTCAGAGGAGCACATTGTGGTGGGTTTACATGCATTAATGGTGTTACTCTGGCCATGGGCAGTGTGCTAAGAGTATACTGTATGTGCTAGCCTAGCTTACCTGAGTAAAGAGGATGAAAGTTACTTTGTGGACCACCTTCCATGTTGTGTCACAGAAGCTTGTCAGTGGTACATATTGTTGCTTGTATGAATGGACCAGTAGGACTACTTTTCATGATATAGCACACAGACTTGATGCGCAACACTGGCATTGATGTGGCTGGTCATCTGAGACTGGCTACTGAGATATACTGGCATAGAGGCTTGTCACAATAATGCCTTCTAAGTGATGGTCATCTGGATGGTCCACAGAGACTTGTTGCAATGCAGCACTGTAACCAACATTTCTGTGTCATGTGGTCAAAGAGATAATGTACTACAGTGCCACCTTGTGGCCTTCATAATGTACTGCAATGCCAACTCATAGCCTATGCATTTTATGGGAAGTGAAATATAGCTCAGGTGTGTACAATTTGTAAATTCCTGGCCACATCCCTGGTTAACGCCTCATATTTTTTGCCTTGTTCTTCAAAAAGCTTTGACTTTCGGGTAAGTCAGTGAGCATTAACTCAGTCATTAATGCAGTCATTAGAGCTTCATACTTTTTATTGTACAAAAATGCATATTGGTGCAAAACCTGTTGTTCTATTAACCTTTTAAGTAAATTACAGTAGTATTCAAAAATGTTTCCATATTGTGAGCATTTGTCCTTTTATTATTGTTGACTTTCTTCACAGTTCTTGAGCAAAGAACTTGAGAGGTATGAGAGAAGGAGATTCTGTTGACAGATTTAGTTCAAACCACCTTAGTTTTGGAAAGACAGTGGTACTGCAGCTTTCCTTATTGTTGTCTTTTACTTAAAACGTTAGATTTTTTTATTAGTATTGGCTGTTTCAGTGTATCATACTGCTTCTTCCTCGGGACTCTTCCATTCATGGGGCATGAGCTGTGTCAGGTTTCATAAATGGTTTCATTGATTCTGGGCTGGCAATGGCTCGTACTTTTCTTCTCTGGTAAATTGAGGAGGGTTACTGACACTAATAATGACAATAATAATACAAATAATAACTTTTGAGTTGCAGACTTCATATTCTTCAGAAGACTGGATGCTGATATAGAACCTGTTATTCTAGCTGGTTCTAAAATACTTAAGAAAAGAGGACTATTTCATATTTGTCTGTGAGTATGTGCTTTTGCCTCTCCTTAATTTTCGGTTTTGTTCCTAGTTGCAGTGCTAAGAAGTTGAAAGCTATGGCTAAGGTTCATTTTGAGTAGTTTGTTAAGGGCAAAGAAAGATGATTAATCCTGCAACAACAACAACATGATCTACATTGCTGTGGTTACTTATTTTTTACCACTTTTGGTGATTACAGATGATGGTATTTGGTGTGTGACAGCCAAGGAACGTTATGATAACCACAACTAAGAGATCATCAGTGTGGCTTGGTTGAGGGTTATGGGAGACAGAGCATAATGCCTGAGAGCTCCAAACTGAAATATATCTGTGGTGATCTTTTTTTTTTTTTGTCACTTTTTCTGCAAGAATCCATAAAGATGTGTGGACAGTGGTAACAGTACACACTGCCTACAGCATCATGCACTTGTATCATTTTTTTTGTTTAATTTTTACTGAAGTTGATGAGGAGGTGATGTGCCCTATATCTGCAAGTGAAGTAGATTACTGTGGTTCTTATTTCACCATCTTTGGCAATCATGCATGAGAGGCGATAACCATAAGTGGCTATGAGTATGGGGTTCAGGCTGTGAATGAAAGAAAAGAACAATTACATGAGTTATGCAAACAATCTTGACATGGCTAGTTTAGGGGAGAGGGAGTGTGGCCAATGGTTGCTCATACTGAACAGGGGATCGATCTGTAGATTTTCCTAATTTGGCTCCCCTTCCCCAAAAATATAGGGAACCCAGAGAATGGATATATTATTTAGGGGTATAGGGGGTGCAACCCTTCACAATATGCAGGGCAGACTTGATAGAATCCTATGAGAAACTGGAGAACCAGTTAGAAAGGATATACAAAGAATCATGCCAAAGCTCTTCAAGTAACGAATGCCAGGAGTATATCGTGTTCAACAGGGAGAGTTTGAAATAAGTTATTGTCCTATTTTTTTCTTTTTTGATGTCTTTATGGAGAAAGGGTGAGAAGACATACTGTGCATGAAAATCCGTGGTCATTACTTGAAAACTATCAAATAAAATTATGTTTTTTCAGGGTCAGTGATGATGTCTATTAGCATAAAGTTGAAATATGGTACTGTGTGTATTTTTTTTTGTTTTGTTTTCTTTCCTTGTCAGTGAGACATTAGAAGTCTACAGAATATGAGTATCATTTTTGGTGGATTTTTGGTGGATATGTGATGTATGAAAGCAAATGGTAGTTACAGGATCACTTCTGACTATCGGCATGATTTTTTGGGAGGGTAGTATCTGTTAAAGAGCAAGACAGTCACCACATTACTGTGATTCATTCAAAGTGAGAGAGCAGGGTCAGACTCTGCTGGGACAGCATGTATGCATTTTGTATAAAAGTACCTTATTAGAAGGCCATGATTTTTTTATCATGAATTGCCTTCAAAGAAAGGAAATTTGGCCTCTTAAACACAACTAGTAAATCCAGAATTTCAGACAGCTTTTGTTTTTACAGTGTGACAATATGCCTCATTTCCACCTTGGTACTTTGTAGAAAGAGGCTGGGGACAAGTGATTACAGGATTACTTCTGAATGACTACTGATATGGTTTGCTGGGGATACAAGATCTAACAAAGTGCCATATGGTCATTATATTTTTGTGATTCCTTTGCTGTCAAAGGTTCTGTCTTGGAATTTGAATGTTCCATTGGGATAGTGAGTGTTTTACACCAAATACCTTATTGGAATCCTTGTTTTTTATTGTGAACTCTCTTTGTGGAACTGATATATCTCCTGTTATATATTGCTTGGAACCCAGGTTTTCAGACGTATTTTATTGTTACAGTCTGCCACTACACTTGGTGTCCACCTGGGTGTTGTTTGACTTCTGAACAAAAGAGATACATGGCCTTTTAAGTATAGCTAGTAAAGCCAGTGTTTCAGAGGGCTTTTGCTGTCACAATCCAGCACTATGCTTGATTTCCACCTGGGGAGTATTTCACCTCTGCAGAAAATGTTGGGGTAGGTGATGTGTATGAAAGCAAATAGCAGTTACAGGGTCTTTTCTAATTGATTATTGTTATAGTTTGTTGGCAGGACAGGATCTGTCAAAATGTTATATCACCATTATATTTATGTGAGTTCTAAAAAAATCAGAGTTAGTGTATCCTCTGAACAGTGGTACAGTCCTCTGGGACAGCATGCATACATTTTACACCAATGTACCGTTTTACAATTCATATTTTTATTTTATTGTTACTGTTAATAAAAAGGATTTTTTATACATAAATATATGTGTATATCTGGTTTCATGCCATCTGACTTAAAAAAAAAAAATCTTAAACGCAAAATGTTTTAAACACAAAATCTTGAAAATGGAATTTGCCCTTTCCCCACTGTTGGGCAATCTTGGAGTTGATGTATATAGACATATGTAATTAGCTGGAGGTGAGGGAGTGAAGAGTATACAACATATCTTCATGGATATATAAAATCCACAGAGCCCAAACCAGCTTCCTCTGTTGTTGTGCAATTTCAAAGAATGTTATTTAAATTAAATGGCACAGAGGACTAAAACACAAAGGCTCCTGCTTCATTCAGGGCCACTAACAGAATTTTCACTTAAAATAGTGCATCAGTTCATCAGAACTTGATAGACTACAACATAACCCAGTTCATAGTACACATTTAAATACAGTAACAGTGCATAAAAATATGTCTTAAATGTGCAGGGTTGTTCCTAGCATATCCACCACAAATAAACATGCTGTAAGTAAGTGGATTCAGTATAAAATGTTGATTGGAAACTACAATATTTTAGATTGCTCCTGCATGTGAACAATGAAGAAAAAATAACTTAGATTTCAAAGGAACAGTGGCACTAAACCAAAAGGCACACACTAATTTCAAACAAAACCTGTGAGATTTTAATTATACTATAACTGCTTCTTACGTACAAACAGGAAAACTGCACTGCAAATACACATCTTGGAGCTGAGTACCTAATGTAATTAAATACAAGAATGCGCTAAGCTATTACGAAACATGGGGACTAAATATACTGCAGCCTAACAGAGTAATAGCAAAATATAGTCTGATTTCATATGCAAAGAACACACATGTATCTCACTGGGAAAGTGCATGACATACTGCAAATACACTTCTAGAACCTGAGTACCTATAGTAATTTAAAGCCGCAATGATCTGATCTATTACAAAAAACTGGGTCTACAGAAGGTACAGCATAACACTATAACGATATGTATTCCCAGTTAAACAACTGAAAGCACTGATCAAGGTGGACCATTTTCAGGCTCAGCTTGGGAAAACATCACTAAAATATTATAGAAAAGCAGAAGAAAATGGAACATTCTACAGCAAACAGTAAGTATGATTTTAAACAAGGTATGAGGGTAACTATAGAATGGCATTCATCTACACAAGTGCTGTATCCAGCACTAATAAAACAAACAATGCAGTGGTGATGAGGCAAAACATTTCTGCACTCACAAGTGACAATCTGTTTTGTTTTTCTTTTTGAATACATGTATTGAGTCCAGGTCATAATTTCAGATGCATTATGATCTGAAACATTCTTCAATAAAAAACAGTGATACAGTATTACATAGCACAGCAAAACATAACTTAAAATTTAGAAGGACGGAGAAAACTTGAGTTTCTGTGCCAGCAAAAATTCAGACTCTTCCCTCTTCACTCCCTCACATTAATAAATCTCATTGCTTCTTAAATATTTCTACATTGGAAGCATCTCTTAAAGTTTATAATATGTTATTCTGTTCCTTAACTACTCTACAACTAAACACTGCAAAGAAGGTTTTATGTTAGTTGCCAAAAGAAAAGGCAATACAGTTTCCTAGGGGTAGAGATTGGCATAATAATGGCTAAGGTCTTCACCACAGGGTACAGGGTTTGATTCTGACCTCTGGTAACTTTCTCATTATTGGCTAAGCTTGTAATGCTCTGCAGACTGATTGCCTAGTATTTAACTATGAGATATCTAGAAAGTGTTTGCTCATCACCATTTCAAATGTTAAGCAGCTTGTCAGAATGTCTAACGATGTAAGCCCTACCTAAACTGTCTATGGGCAGCTAATGTGTAAAAAATCTCTCACCCTTACTCTCTTGCTTTGAAAAGAAAACTAGCAGATGAATAGTTTGGTTCAAAGACAGATAAGAGCCTATGTTTGGTATAAAATAAGCATTCTGCTTGAAAGAAGTCTTGCCTATGTGAAAAATGATACTAGGTTCCTTGGACATCAAGACCTATAACTTAGAATTACATTTGCCTCTACTACCCCCTCAAAAATAAAGATGTTCAAGATGTAATTTCAAATCCAGACAGAAAAGATGCCAGTTCAAAGAGAGAGATAATGTCAACTTCTCACCCATTAAATTAAAAGTTTAGGCAGAGGAAATGTTTCATTTGTAAGCTACCTAGAATAGAGCAATTATAAAGGCTGAGTAAACATAAACTCACATTGTTCTGAGATAATTAAAAAATGGTGCTAAACATTTACTAACCACTGTAGGGGGTCCTGCTTAGTTACTTGAGAGCTGTCCAAGAAAACACACACACACACACACACACACACACACACACGCACGCACGCACGCACGCACGCACACACACACACACACACACACACACACACACACACACACACACACACACTCATGCAGCTAAAACAAGATGGCTTAACCTAACCAAGAAAATCAAGTTTGATTTTCTTGCGAGAGAAAAACACCCAGAATACCTCTGTGCAGGGAGATGCACATCCTTTACCCTTGTACTTACTAAAATCAATTCCAAGGCTGTCCCACTTCAGAGAAGAGGAAAATCCCCCAGTCTTGCATTCTACCTTAACTGTCATATTCAACAAGTGACTCTTAATAACATGATTCAGTCTCTATATGAAGTGCAGAAAGACCAATGAGCAGGAGCATAAACTGGACATTTTGACTTCCCCTGAGGAATCTGAGTTTTTACTGGAATTCAGAATACCGATACGCAACTAGGCCTTTGACTGATTCAAAGTTACCACTCGAGCTCCCAGACAGGAGAAGAAACAGAGTTATAGGTTTAATACTGTGAGCTTCTTTAGCTTTACTAACCTGAACTGTGTCTCCACTTTCTATGTTTTCCTTTTGGGGGGGGGGGGGGGGGGCAGGTAGGTGAACCATAAACCAGAAAAAAAAAAACTGAATAAAAACAATTTGCCTTTTTTCCTACATGGAAGCTACTTAGACTGCCTTTTTAGTCACTAGTTTGTAAACTGAGGGAAAAGGCATCTGTAAACCTTGTTGTGTGATAAGACGGACTAAACATGACATGGACTGTGAAGTAAATTATACTGTATAACCTATAGAAACAATTTCTATTACCTATATGTCTAGACATATGGCTACCTATTCATTTATAACCAAGACAACCTTTTCTCCAAGACAGAGATGGGGAAAGGGACTGAAGAGACAAGACATGTTCGCACCATAATTAGGAAAACCTTTGTGGGAACAAAAATCTAAGCTTTAATTTACATGAACATTGCTTCTGAAATGTATGTATATATTCAGATATCTACTTTACTTTAGAGGGAAACATACTGCTGTAAAAGACATGGTGAGACGCCTTCTGACTGCTTGTAATAGAGCTATCAGGACATAATTGGAGAAGCTCAAAGATTGTCTCTGAGGGTCATCAGGAGAGAATGTGTGAACAAAAGAAGGGCTTTAACAGACTGAAAATATTAGGAGACTACAGGGCTGGACCATAACAATATGGGGGAAAGGACTATCTAAGCAAGCTAAAGTATTTTGTAGCATACTGAAAGAAAAGAGACAGACAAAATTAGTTGCACTGAATATTTGAGGTGTACAGAAGCAGCAATGAGATTTACAGAGATGTGGACTGGTATTCAAATTATCATGAAATAAAATATTCTTAAATCCCAACAGCTGCTAAAACACTGAGATGTCAATAGTCAGCCCTGACTTCTGAGTACTAAATATTTATTTCAAAGCCTAAACCTAGGCTTGTTACAATAAAACCTTAGCATCAGCACACACCACAAACATATCTGTCATCAGACAAACATAGCAGAAAAGTCTACTGCAGTGCAAAATTAACAGATTAAATATTTAACTCTAAATAATTAACAACTGGTTTAACATAACAGTTCTGTAAGACAGCACTAATACAAAGGGTGAGATGAACTATATGCCCTACAAAAATATGTCTTTTCAGACCGCTTGACCTGCTCCACTCATGGCTCAAACCATAAGAGGTAAGATAGTTAACTCCAGTGGTAAGGAGCATGACAGATGAAGGAATTTCTCCATGAATGCCCCAGATCAAACTCTGGAATCATTACCAGTCCACTGGTTGCTGAATTAAGAGATCTAGGTGGTTGATAGGGTATTATTATTGTCTCTGATATAGAAGGGACCCAAATCATTAAAGGAGATCAGATGAGGAATATTATATTCACACTTTCAGGATACTGAGAGGCAGTGCAGACTGCACAGCAAAGCCATAACAGGGAAGTAATGATCCGTATCCATTAGAAGTCATGCTGCAGCATTTTACATCATCTGAACATGTCCCAGAATGCCAACATTCAGCCGCAAATAAAAAACATTACAGCAGTACAAGAGCAAAGAGCCAAAAGCCTGATCAGCCATAGACAGGTCCTCTAAAGGAATTAGGAACCTAACCTAGACAATGTTCCTCAAATAAAAAGATTTAATAAAATCTGATAATTGTTCCCAGAGTATAATCTGATTTTAAGGATAACACCCAGATTTCACATTCTAAACAGAAAATCTGACCTATATTCATCATATTACTATTAATTACCTCTGTCCCTCTGTCCTTCTTGGCTAGGTCAACTACCCTCACCCAATTTAGAATAGTATCTAAGGTATCTTGTAATATCGCAGTAGTAGAGAAGTTTTCTTTATGAAAGGGATGGTATAAATGTGTATAATTTCTATAGCTATGATGCTTCAAATCCCATCTCTGAAATAAGTCTTCTACTGGAAGCATGTGAATTGTTGATAACAAAGGACTAAGAATGGAGCCCCGAGGATCCTAAACTTCAGAGGCTAACTGACAAAGAGATTAATTCATAGGATAGGATGAACATTTGTCTACGTGCCTCAAATAGTAACAGACAAAGCAGCCAAAGAATGTGGACGACAAATCACAGTAGGGATACTGGCACTACAACAAGTTTCCATGATCGATTGTGATACATGCAGTCAATAGATCAAGAAAACTAAGACCAAACAGTAACATTTATTCCCCACCAAAAGGATGTCAAATCTTATCAAGCTATTTCACTACTGTTCCTGAAGCCAGACTGAAACAAATCAAGGAGGTATTGAGATAGCAAATATGATCTGAACTTAATCACAACCACCGTTTCAAAACCCTTTCTGATGAAGATCAGGTTTGAGAAGCACCAGTAATTCCCTAAACTATTCAGGTCTAAAAATGGCTTCTTGACAAAAGGAGTAATTAATATTACCTTTCAATATGATGAAACATAGCGCTAACCACAGAGAAACAGAGCCTAACAATCCAGAAAATAGCTGGGCCTGCTAAATTCATGCAAGTCTGAAATGGCCTCATTGACTCTGGATCCAGTTTGCAAGCTGAAGAGTACATGTCTGAGATCAGATCTATATCTTCAGAGTAGTCAACATATGTGAAACAACACCAAGAAAATACATGGGAAGTGTATCTCTCAAAACTGCTATACAGTACAGGGTTATGTTGGAGAAACTTCTAACTAATATTATCAACTTATCCATGACAAAAGAAAACAAATAATGTACAATTTAGCAGAACCTCACATTCAGAGCATAAAACTACCCTCTGACTGACAAGGTAAGCTAAACTGAGCAGTCAAACTGGCAATCCATAATTCTGAAAAGCTGGGGGTGGAAGAAACCTCTCTGGATAAGAATAATGACCCATGGCAAGATACTTCTGTGTGACAAAGCACAAAGTGTCATTAAGATTAAGTATAGTCACAGAAAGGTTAATCAGCAATGCTCTAGCCTGTGCCCAGTTTACCTAAAGAACCATAACTGAAGAAGGGCTCCTGCGTACTCAGGAAAACCATGTGCGCATGCTTTGCGACTGGTGGATCAATATTTGTATAATTACTGAAACCTAGTTCCATTGTAGTGATATCACTCCCTGGCAGCATTCCAGTCTACAATGCCTATCATGTATTTATATCCACTGGCAGCTGGGGGGGGGGGGGGCACACACATTCATAATTCCATTGTTTCTCACCAGATTTCACATGATACAAATCTGGAACTGTTTGATGCCCCAATTACATTCAATAAAATTAATCACATTATAGCCAATTACAGATCCCTGTCTGTGATCCCTTCGGAGTACGCAGAATATCTTAACCAGTTAGAAAAGTTATCAGTCAATCCAAATACATACCTTTCTTATGGATGACTTCAACAGCCCACACATGAACTGGAAAACTTTTACTGAAAACGTTAAATATCCATGGACTTTGTAAATGCTGGCGTACTTGACAAAATTGTCCTTCTTCTCACCAGAGGTATTAATCTTCTTTAATTTATTTTTATTTTATTTTACATTTGTTGACCAGGCTAGTCTAACTGGATATATGTCCATTTTCAGTAGAGGCCTGGGGAGAAAAGCTCCAAGCATGAACAGTGACAAAGTTAACAATGTATAACAAAGACATGTATAATAACAGTACAGAGGTAGCATTGGTTAAAAGAAAATTATAGTATTATAATTATAAACTATAGATATTACATTAAAAGTTAAACTAAATAAAAAAAAACAATTATACTAAACACAAAAGTGGGTATGAGCAAGACAGAGTAAAGCCCTTATATTATATCCTCTTACTATGAAAAAAAAGAGAAGTAATTAGATTTGGAGGCCTAGGTTAGGGGAGTGGGGAAAGGGGTATGAGCAGGAGGGGAAACAGATTTCAGTCTGGGTTAGCACAAGGACAAAGTCACTGAGTTGTAAGATGTTCTTTAATATGTTTTTTGAATAGAGAAGTAGAAGCTAGGGTGGATAGTTCAGGAGAAAGCTTATTCCAGGTTTTTACCTGTAGTGTTTGAGAAAAGTGAGTTGCCAGCTTTGTTAGATTTAATCGGGGAGACCAGAAGTTTATTAGCAAAACATAATGTAGCTAGATTTTTATATGGTGAAATCAGATTAGTGAGGATAGGGTTATTATTGGGGTGGTATAGGATCTTTTGAGTGATAAGTAACTGTTGACAGAGTATATGGTTCTACAGTTCTAGCCATCCTAGTTGTTTGAGGTTAAGGCAGTGGTGAGTTTAAAAGGGAGAGCATGTGATGAATCTAGCTATGCTATTATAACAGGTCGAAAGTTTGGAGATGTTGTTTTTAGATAGGTTAGTATATATAGCAGAGGCATAGAAGAGGGTAGAAATGAGGTGGGTTTGGGCAATAGTTTTCCTGGCTGAAGAGGTAAGGAAGGGTTTAATTCTATAGAGAGTACCAAGTTTTTTGTTAACAGACTTTATGGTGGAGTTAATATGGTCATCATAGGTAAGACGATTATCAATTGTTACACCTAGTAGGCGGGTTGCAGTATCTGGGGTTATGTTGGTAGCACTGTTAGAGGTTATAGAGAAGAATGGGTTGGGTGATTTATGAGCTGGAGTACAAAGCAGTAGTTTTGTTTTTTGGGATTTAGGAGAAGGCAGTGTTGCATAAACCAGTTTTCAACATTATGGAAAACAGTTTGGGTGAGGGACTGGAGGGAGGCTATATTCTTAGCAGTACAGATTAAGGTTGAGTCAGCTGCATATTGAATGCAGGTGGCTTGAGGTATGGTCATGTGGTCATTAATAAATAAGGAAAAAAGAAGGGGACCTAAGATAGAGCCTTGAGGGACTCCAATATTTACTGGAAGTAATGAAGACAGATTATCATCCCAAAGTACTGCTTGCTGTCTGTTTTTAAGATAAGACCTAAACCATTGTAATGCTTGTGGATCAAGAGAATGGAATTTTAGTTTGTCTAGAAGTAAGTTATGGTTAACCATATCAAAGGCTTTTGACAGGTCAATAAATAGTGCAGAGGAAAAGGAGTTATAGTTACGATTTTTATTTATAGAGTCAGTGAAGGATAGAAGGGCAGTCGTTGTGCTGTGGAATGGTCTGAAGCCATGCTGGCAGTTTGCTAGTAGGTTATTTTGTAATAGGTGGTTAAGTAGTTGTTTGTGAATACATTTTTCCATTATCTTAGCTAATGGGGAGAGTAAGGCAATAGGTCAAAAGTTAGAAAGCTCAATAGAAGATCCACCTTTATGTAGAGGGATGATGTGGGATACTTTCCATATGGTAGGGATTTTTGCCTTCAGAGATAGTTCTGTTAATAAGGATAGAGATGCGGTAGTCTATAGCTTTTGCAGCAATTTGTAGGCATTCAAATGGGAGACGGGGTGCAAGGTGTCAGTTTTTTAAGTAGCTTATAGATGAGAGATGTAGGTACAGGTTGTATATGAAAGGTAGGAGATGAAGTCTTGGAGGTATTTGGTGGGGAAGCAGTAGAAGGAGGTAAAGAATTGGCTAGGGTTTGAATGGCTTTTGTAAAGTAGTTATTAAAGGCATCAGGGATCTGGTTGGAATTATTATGGTTGAAACCTGCTGGGACAGGAGTAGTAGAGTGTCCTGACTGAAGAAGTTTGTTTATCCCTGACCAAAATTTTTGTGGAGTTTGTTGACTGGTTTGTTGGAGGTGATGGTAGAAGTCTTTTTTGTCTCTAAGAATATCCGTCTTGGTGGCATTTCTTAACTCTTTAAAGAGGAGGTGATCAGATGGACATTTGTTAGCTCTCCATTTAGCCCAGGTTTTGTTTCTGAGGGGCATCTTTTGCTTAGTTTGTTTTGTTAGCCATGGGGCAGATTTGGTTCTAATTCTAGTAGAGCGGTAAGGTGCGTGTTAGTCTAGGATTTGAAGAAAGTTAGTGTTGAAGTAGGTCACAGCCTTATCAAGTTCAAGATGGGTCAGTGGTGACCAGTCACATGCTTGCAATTCATTCAGGAAGCTATCTGGATTAAAGAATTTTTTTGAGTGGGAACTTTTGACATTATGAGTAGTTGAGATATGTAGTTTTTGTCTAATAATGTAAGTAAGCATATGGTCGCTGATATTGTCGGGAAGGGTTCCTGGAGTATAATTGCCAGGGTGGTTATTAATAAGGATCCAGTCAAGAGTAGATTCTTTCCTGCTGGGTTTGTGGATTCTAGTAGGGGTGGTTATTAATTGAGAGAATCCAAAGAGATTTATGTGGTTAGTAGGGTTTCGGGAACTGCAGGTGAACCAGTCTATGTTGAAGTCACCCAGTACAATGGTCTCCTGGGGTAGCTGGGTGGAGAGGTAACTAAGTAAGTTTTCAAGAGTATTAGTATTGTTACCAGGGGGGAAGATACATACAAATTAGGTAGATAGATTTGGAGTTGTTGATTTGGAGTTTGGTAGACAGCATTTCAGATTTGGTGTCTAATGATGGAAGCACATTAAAGGGGGAAACTTGGAGATTAGATTTATAGAGAATGGCTATACCTCCACCTTTTTTGGTTTTGCGGTCACATCTAAGGATATTATAGCCTGGAGGGGTAATTTCCTGGTCTAGAGTAGATGGTTTTAGCCAAGTTTCTGTAAGACATAGAATATCAAATGAGTGCAAATCAAGGAGTGCATGCAGGTGGGAAATTTTATTGTTAATACTACTAATATTAAGGTGAGCTATCAGGAGGGAGTTAGGTGCTTTAGCTAAAGTAGAAATCTTAGGTAAAGTTACATTGTCAAGGTTATTGCTATTGTCATTATTGGGTCCAGGGTTTTGATGAATATCACCGTCTAGGAGGAGGTGACGCTGGGGATAGTGTAGAAATTTAAAGATTTTGTAGGAATTATTAAAATTCTTTTTGATAGTGAAGTAAGTCACATGGGTTGCTCTGTGGTACTTTGGCAGTATATAGTTAGAGGTACAGGTTATGTTACTGTGGTTAAGGGTGTAGATGAAAGAAGATGGTAAAGTTTGTTGGAAATGATGGTTTTGTTCAAGTAGAGTAAGATATTCAAAGAAGGTGAGTGAATAAGGTATGGTAAGAGAGGCTATTGCAGTAGTAAAGAGTAGTGTGTATGTGAAGATAGTTTTGTGTGTTGGGGCCATAGTAGTGAGTAGATATGAGATGAGAGTAGTGTGAGTAGGTGAAGTAGAAAAGTAAAAGAGAATGTTTCAAGAGATTGAGCAGGGTATAAAATATGCAAAAAAGAAATTAGAGGATGTGGTATAGGAGGTAGATATGGGAAGTAGTTAGTGCAGAAGATGGTTAGGATAGGTAAGGGAGTAGTTCAAATGAGAGGTAATTAGAGCTAATTAGGAAAGAAAGAGATAGGGGAGTGGCATAGTGATGAGGAGGTTTGTGATAGGTTGAGAAAAATAGGGGGAGTTTTTAGTGAAGTATAAGTCTAGGACCACTGGGGTGGGTGGGAATTGGGGGTAGGGGAGCGGAGTGAGCCCGCAGGGCGAATGGAGCGGGGCAGACCCAAGTAAGGTAAAAGTAGTGAGAAAAAACAATCAGTAAGGTAGAAGGTAAGAACAGGAGACAGTAAGTAAAAAGGCAGAGGTTGTGAGTGAGAGGAAAGGGGAAAGAAAAGAGAGGGGAAACCTGGGTGAATAAGGGTTAATGTAGGAGTAGTGGAGGTGGAGAGGAGGGCTAGGTAAAGGGTTTATAAGGACTATGGAAGGAGATGGGTGCAGGGTTTAAATGGACTATGGGAGAAGATAGTAAAGGAGAAAAGTGCAACAAATGTGAAAAGTTTAAAGTAAGAGGTAGGAAAAAAACTAAAGTGAAATTAGAGGTGGGTAAAGACTGCCATCTAGTGGCCAAAGTCTGTAAGTACCCTGTAAAGAGATCGCAGCAGTTGGATTTAAATAAAAAAAAAGTAGTGGAAAAGGGAGAGGTTAGAGGGGTGTTAGAATAAAGGTTGGGGGCTGCAGTATCTTAGAGACAGACAGTGGAGTACAACAGTAGTAGTCAGGGGGATGGGGGTATGGCTTCTGGCAGATATGGCAGTTTAACTAGTACACTTAGGAGGTGTACTGGACTAGTATATACATACAGTAGATGAAGAAAGAAAAAAAAATACTTTGTGACATACAATCTTAGTTAATGTGGCTTTTAATCCAAGGGTGTTTAGACTGCCTAGGTGAGGAAGTAGCCAGGCAGGTTTAGGTAGGTGGATATAGCTGGTCTTTGGAGTCCAATAGGGCACAGCTGGGAGTGGAAAAAGTAAGTGTAATAGGTTTGCACAGCTGGAGAGAAATAAAAATACAGTGAGAAGAAGATTAAAATTAACACTGGGTAAAGCAAGAGAGACGTTTCGATAGCAGTACATATTTAACAGGACTAAAAAACTCGATCAAATATTAATCATCAGCACCAGGCGTACACAACATCAAATAACAGGTCAAAAGCTCTTGTTCAAAAAATAAACATCAGCAACAGGATTAGAAAACAACAATGCATAGGTCAAAAGCACAGGAGTAATCACCTAATTGCATAATAACTCAACTATCTGTAACACAGCAGCTGTACTTAGCTATTGAAATAGGATAAAACAATGTATAGCATTAATTATAAGCTAGAAACAGAGCCTTTTAACTAAAAGTGGAACCATTACAGTTAGAACATGGTAGCCAGAATTAAAAGAACAGTAAAAACAATTGGCTATCTTTCAGCAGTTACAGACAACTCATTTGAAGTAGAATTAGGTGAACAGTGACGACAACTTATAAGGTCTATTACAGCATCATGTAATGGACAAGCTTGTTTAATCACTATATTTTAATGCTACTAAAAGTGTCAATCATGCTGCTACTATTTCAGATCACAGGGTAGCAGTAATGCTTCAGGTGAGGCCAATGGTTAGTATTTTACCTTCTTAATTATTTAATAGAGCCAGAACCTGCGCCAAAATCCGATAATGTGAACTACACAGGCATCCCAATCACGCTTAGCTGTTTGTAGTCACAAGGTATCTAGGAAATCAAACTCTATAGCATCCAGGTAATTTAGTTATATTGTAGTTGTATTTTAATTAATTCTTGACCTTGTCCTCTCAAGCATTTCTCTCAACTGTACCACCCCACTTATTACCCAACTCCCTAGCCAAATGCCATCATCTTGCTGTCATCCTATTTATGAAAACCTTCTTTGTGGCTCTTAATAACTTGTCTGCATTCGAAGGCTACTCAAAACCAGTTATTTACTATTTACTGATCTTAGTGAGAATCATAAATGGCATAGCTCCCCAGTAAATCTTGTAATTAAGGTTGCTGCCTACTGCTCTGAATTTTACTCCCTCTTGGATAAATGCATTCAGACATCCATACTAAATCAATGTAAACATAATGGTAAGTTTAAAACTATAAACATATGTTCGAACTACCATATCAACAAACTCAATAAATAGAAAAAGTTTAAGGCTATCACTAAATTATGGTAACTTTATCATTATAAAAATGATTTAAGTCTTGCAAGCTGTGAGGCCAGCTATGGTTTTAGTATTGCAACTAATTCAGAAGAAGATCTTAAGTCCTTCTTCAACATATTAGAAAGCTTACAAGTAACCAACAATTCTGTACTGAATTTATCACCAATGGTACATCCTTCTCTGACATCAAGGTCATTGCTAATATTCTTGATGACAAATTATCTTCCAACTACACTCCACTCGCCCTCTTCTCCTCCATCTCCCTTTGATAACCCTCTTCCTCAAGTCAACTTTAACCAACTCCTTTAGTTACTTTACAAAATTAAAAAGTGAAATTGTCAAAGTGAATTTACCATAACAGCAGATGTTTGAACAGATCACTGCCACAGTAGTCTAAGCTATATGTGCTATATTTTCCCTAGGATATAACAGGCAGCTCAAGGACATTTTCCACACACCCAGACCACTGAAAACCTGAGTAGGGCAGGGAGAAAATCAGCAATGTCTAAGTGCCAAGCCCTTCAGAGCTTTCATGCCAACTGAAAAAGGGAGGCTAGACCCCTGAAGGACATCAATACTGGGTATATAAAACTCAATGTCCTCGCTCTGACAAACAAAATGGGGGGGGGGGTGGAGGAAGTGGCTACTGCAGCAGTGATCTTGTCAAATCTACTGTTATGGAAAGTTTACTTACACAACTATATTATGTTCATCCTTAGACCACTGCTGCAGTATCCTAAGATATATGAGTAGAATACCAAAGCTGATAAAGAGTAGGAAGAGGAAGGATGAGGGTCCAGGAGGCCCAAGGGCGTGGTCCTATCAAAGCTTGCTCTAGACCTGGAAAAAGAGTGCAACTTGCATTACTTTGTAAAAGTATGCATAGAAGACAAGTTAATCCTTTCAGAATACTACTAGAGTCCATCCCTTTCCAAAAAGCCACTGAAGAAGCCAAGTCCCTAGTAGAATGTTTATTGAGTTAGACTGAAATTGACATATTATGCTTAGAGTAATGAAATTAAATAGTATGGGACAACCATTTGTAAATTGCTTTGACACAGGTTGTCCTCTTTTCTTACCTTCACAAAAATGAACAACTAATCAGAATTTATGAACGTTTTTAGTTCTGTCAGAATTGTATCTGATTTTTCTGTGGACATCCAGAGTATGAATAACCTTTTCTCTCTCATTTTTAGGTTATGGAAAGAAGACAGAGCGAAGGAGAGCTTCGCTTAATGTAAACTTGGATAACACTTTAGGATAAATGTAGGATTCATTATCAAAGAAACACTATCTTTATGGAAAATGACATAAAGTTGGCCCACAATAAGAGCTTGCTACTCAGGCACTCTTTCTGCAGAAATCTTAGCAATAAGCAACACTGTTTTCCATGTTAAGAACCTCAAATCAGCTTGATGAGCTGTTTCAAATGGAACAAGTGTTTTTGAAACAAAATTATGATCCTAAGGAGAAGCTACCTGCTCTCTACATGGACATGTATGTAGAACACTTTTCAAAAACAGCTAGAAATACAAATGCATCATAACAAGGGAATCCATGGGCAGACATGATGAAATAGACAAAAGTTGAACCTTGATAGAGGAGTAATAAAGGTCAGAGGACAGTAACTCTTACAAATATTATAGAACCAGACAAATGCTTGCCTTAAAACAGTCTCTGTTCTTAATATGGCAAACACTAGAAAATGTTTTCCACTGCTAATATTCAATTTCATAGTTGCAGATTTCTTTGCTTCCTTTAATACCTGCGGTATGTCTTCAGAAAATAGGTCCCTTAAAGGTATTAAGAGTCTATCATCTAGGTAGTCAGTTAAAGTTGCTTCAAGTCAGGGTGTATCAAACAACCCTTGTCTTGTGTGAGAAGGTCCAATCTCTGAAAAAGATTGTAGTAACTGCCCTTGGCCAGTTCCAAAAGAAGGGAGAACCACTGTTGCCCAGAACAGAAAGGTCTCACCACAATGATTTTTGGAGAGTCTTTCTGAATCTTCAGAATGACCTTGGAAGACAGTAGAAAGGGTTAAAAGGCATTCCTGTTCAAGGAAATTAAGTATCTGTATTCCAGACCTGCTTGCAAGGTGTCCTTGATCAAACATTAGCCAGTTGTTTGCTGTGAATGGAGGCAAACAGATCTGAAATGTTCCCCACACAAATCCTGGAAGACCCCCTGATTCAACTTCTCTGATGGAATACAAGAATGTATCCTACATGTAGATATATAGCTCTCTCTCTCTCTCTGTATATATATATATATATATATATATATATATATATATATATATATATATATATATATAGACATACAGACATAGATCTATATATACAGGGTAAATACCACTGTTATTGTCAGTTTGCCATATTGTCAAATCATTTCTCTTCATTCAAAATCTTATGCCTCACAAGCAGTCTTCACAAGTACCTAAATAGCATTTGGAACCAAAGAAAAACAAACCAATCTCCAAAGAAAAAAAAAACACACCAAAGGCTGAAGGAAAACCGAAGAAACACAAAAAAAACATTTATTCCACTAAGCGCCTTCATTTGGAAATGCATCAGACATCATCAGAGTAAAAAACAGTCCAAATGAACAAACTTAAATACCCCATCCCCTTAATCACGTGACACACATCAATTAAAATTCAAAGGTGTACACCATAAAAACAAAAAAAAAGTAAAATATTTATACATAAAATGCTTTCACATAACCCCCCTGTTGTTTAATGTGCTTAATAGAGGCCCAGAAGAAATATAAGCCGAGGTTGCTAATTTGCTTAGTAAAGGGTTTTATTTTGTACCTCCAAACAAGTTTAAAATAGACAAGATTCTTTTGGATTTTAAACTTGTTTTAAGGAAGTTAAACTTGAAGTTTATTTTTGAGTCTGACAACAGCTGCAATGGGATGGATATTTTTGTAGGTCAAGTACCTTTAACCCACCTTTTGCCCTACTGCTACTTCTTTTTGAAAAGCTTGTAGAATTTGATTTTAGGGCCATGCTGGCTGGTTCTACAGATGATTATTGTTGTACCAACATGTCTAAATCTGAAATGGTGTTATTGCTGGAACTTGCTAAAAATATAAATGTGGGAGTAATGAAACCGGACCGGGGGGGGGGTGTTGTTATTATGAACAGATCTGATTATGTTGAGCGAATGAACACATTTGTCCTTAATAGTGAATTTTATGAGGAAGTTTCACTTAATTACATACATGTAACTTACAAAAAGATCAATTACTTCTTTAAGGATCTTTTTGATCAGGGGCAAATTGATGGTGGCTTGTTCGAGTTTTTGCATGTTAAATTTCCAGTAGTACCTAAAATCTTTGGGATTCCAAAGATTTATAGAAGCACCACCGAGCCCCCAGTGAGACCAACTGTCAGTTCCAGTTGCTCTAAAACACATCCTTTAGCTAAATACATTGACATTAAACTAAAAAAATACTTTGCACTTTTTATGCATTGTGCAGGGATTCATGGGATTTCCTTTCAAAAATCAGAAATCTCAATCGTCTGGAAAGCGCCATTTTTCTTACTCTTGATGTTGTGGAACTTTTCAGTGTTATACCCCATGATGTGGGGCTTTCTTTGTTTGAGGAATTTTTACATAAATCCACAGACTTTGGCAACAATGAAGTAAGTATTCTTACTTTGTTCATGGAGTTAGTTCTTAAATACAACTTTGTTTATTTAGAAGATCAATACTTCCAACAGGTGAAAGGGGTGGCCACGGGGGCCTCTTGCACCCCAAATGTTGCCAATATCATTCTTATCCAGTGGGAAAAACGTTTTTTATTCATCCAGTTTCATCCCAACCCTTGGCAACTTTATATTAGGTACCTGGACGACATATTTATTGTTTAGGACAGGGGCCCTGACGATATTGATGCTTTTGTTGAATATTTGAATTTGACCAGCCCTTTTTTCAGGTTTATCTATACCTTTGACTGTTTCTCCATAAACTATCTGGATGTTAGGGTTTGTAAAGATTTGATGCAAAATTCTATCACCTCTACTATTTATAGGAAGCCTACCTATTGTAATGGTTTTCTTCATTACAATAGTAACCATCCTGAATTCCAAAAAAGAGGGATAGTTAAAGGATAGTATATCAGGTTAGCAAGAATGATTTCAGATGATAATATCTGTGACGCTGAAGGTACAACTTTAAGGGATATGTTTCTTGCTAGAGGGTATCCCCCTTCCCTCATTGACTCGGTTAGACTTGACATCGCACAAAAAAGGAAGGTAGGGACTATTATTCCTTCTATTAAAACTCCTTATCAAACATTGGATGAGTTTTTCAGTGGGACTCAGGACTCTGGAAGGGACTACACTACATCTTTCATTATGGAATGATATAGTGAGGATTCCTGTATTAGAATAATTCTCTACAAGAATTGGTCGATATTTTCTCTTTTTAATAACACCATTGACAAGTTTGGTGACTGGCCTAGGATAGTTTACAGGAAGGAGAAAACTATTAAAAGTTTTTTAGAACAAGGAGAACCCCCCCCCATTTTGGAACACAGAAAAAAACAGATACGGTCAAGTGTGGTGTTTGTTCCCAATGTAAACTTTTATTAGTTGCAGACACTGTTTTAGTTTATGGACACAAAATTAAAGCAACTTTTTACTGTAATTGTAATTCTTTTGGAGTTATTTATTTAGCTTTGTGTCAGAAATGTCCTGGGCTCTATATCGGGAAAATGCAGCATAAGTTTAAAGTGTGGATTTACAAGCATTCCCTTGATATTTGGAAAATAAAACCACTAATTCTTGGGAGGGCCTTTTGGGACAATGTGAGCTCGTACGGCAGCTTAGGCTAAATGCTAACAATAGTCTGGTTCTGAATGAATTTATATCCATTGGTAGTGTATTAAGACTAAGGTCTTATCAGGTGTAATTTGTTAAAAATGCTTATATTTTCTCTAGTAAACACATTAAAACAACAGGGGGGGTTATTTGAAAGTATTTTATGTATAAATATTTACATATTTTTTTTTTGTTTTGTTTTTATGGTCTACACCTTTGAATTTTAATTGATGTATGTCACGTGATTAGAGGACTGAAGGATGGGGTATTTAAGTTTATTCAGTTGGATTGTTTTTTTACTCTGATGTAGTCTGATGCATTTCCGGATGAAAGCACTTAGTGGAATAAACGTTTTTTTCTGTGTACCTAAATGGTATTACTAGCATCAACCAGTCATATACATAGTTTTTAATGCGGCTCGCCTCCTACCCCTATAATTCTAATATAAACTTTATAATAGCCTTATATATATATATATATATATATATATATATATATATATATATATATACAGATAATCTAGAAACCTGCTTTATACACCACCTCTTAACTGCCATATTCACCTCATTTCTTTGAGTGTCTAAGCACTACTAACAAGATACATTATCTATCTGACAAACCCACCAGTACACCTCTTCAAATGCTCAATGTTCAACATCTACTAATGCATACACATCTTTTATACTGTAACAGTAGCCTTTATTTCATATGAATGTAATCTAATTAGCAAATGTATTTGTAATTATTATGAATGCAATAATCCAATTAGCAAATGTAGATGTAATTCTCAATGTATATTATGTAATGTCTGTTCATTTATATTTCTGAATGTCTGTTTAATAATATTTGTAATGTGCTGGAGCTTTTCTACCTTGGGCTCTGCTGAAAAATGTTTTTTGATTAAACCTAGTTAGACAAATCCAGTAAAATCAGCCGCAGTGGTGCAGCAGTTAGCATTGTCGCCTCACAGCAAGAGGTTCTTCGGTTCGATTCTTGGCTGGAGTGCCTTCTGTGAGGCGTCTGCATATCCTCTGTGTGTGTGTGTGTGTGTGTGTGTGTGTGTGTGTGTGTGTGCCCTGTGTAAAGGTTGGGTGCTGGGCTGGCAACTCGACACTGTAAAAACTCCACTGCCAATCAATAGTGCACTGGTGATCAGCTGTGACAACCCCTAATGGGGAAAAGCTGAAAGACAAGAGACAAATCTAGTAAACGAAAGTAAAATAAAATAAATAAATAAAGAGGCTACAGAGTGAGATTGTGCCTGATTGTTATATCCCAGGCTACCACGGTGTATCTATACATGGGATATGATCTGCAAACCCCTCCCCTATTTGTTTATGTACCAAATCATTGTGGTGTTGTCTGTCACCACTTGTAGGGGTTCATGGGATCACATATGATAGAGTTAAGTGCATTTATTGCTGTCAACGTCTCACTCATGTTTATATGTTTTGATCTGTCTTTTTTGTTCCAAAGATCCTGCACTTGTACCCCTAAAGACACAGCTCACGAGCAAAGTCTAAGGAATCTGTTGTTACAGGCTGTATTGTAGCTGGACAGGAGAATGGGAGACCTGGATTCAGATAAAAATGGTTTCTCCATCAAAGCAGTTCCCCTTTTAGAAATTGCAAAAATTGGAATTTGAAAATTCATGGGGACCATATATATATTTAGGTACATTTGAATTTTTCTCTTGTAAACTTTGGCTAGAGAACTCATAACAATCATAGATGCCATCAATCCTAAAATCCTTAGAAATTCCTTTCCTGAAGTCTTCAACTGAATGGAAAAACTCAGGAATAGATCTACATATATATATATATATATACATTTTCCTATGGAAGAAAAGGTCTTTGAATGGGTCAATATCAGATCATTGACTTTTTGGAAACTCGAAAAAAAAATATCAAAGAGACCATATGATCGAGTTTCTGAAAACTCGAACATAAAAAAAAAAAAAAAAAAACGGGGGCAAGCTGTGCCCCCCACACCTCTTGCAATACATTTACCAACTCCAAGATTGCACTACAGTGAGGAAAAGGGTACATTTTCTGATCCTTGCTGTATTGCAATCTCCATTCGAAAGCTTTTGAATTTATAAAAACTCAATCATATGGTCTCGACCATATGGAGTTCGAGTTTTGGAAAACTCGATTAACTGACAGGCAGCCCCTTTGAATATATGCATCCAGGATACAACCCAGAAATATTATTCCATGAAATGGAAGAAGACATGATTTTTAATGTTCTTCTAAAACTGAGTCTGTGAAGGAGATCTCTTACCCAGAAGAAATGCTCCCGATACTTTGAAAAAGACTCTGCAAATGCAAGTGATTCATAGAAATAAGGAAAAATGAGAATACTTTGCAGTCGGCAATACACTATCCTTGAAGCTAGACACTTTTTGAACACCCCTGAAGCAGTGTCTAACCCAAAGGGTAATACAGAGAACTGAAAATGTGAAAGAAATGTTTGAAATGTGTGGGTATTGGAATTTCATGAAAAGCATCCTTTAAATCGGGTTCCTATTAGATGACCAAAGACACATTTTATTGAATGTGTCTTGGTCAAACTTAAAGCAACAAAAAGGCAAAAATAGCAAAGCGGCTTTTAAGTAAATTCTTTCCCAGGGAAAGAATTTGCTTGTCCGCTTCCATTACTTTGCCTTTTTTTGGCACTGTAGTGTGATCTCGGAGTTGGTATATTTAAGTGTGGGGGGGTGGCAGGTGATGGCCCCCAAGTTATGTATTCTTTCAATTTTTTATTTATTTATTTATTTTTTTTTTGTAACAGCGATTTTTTTTTTCCCTTGGAAAAAATTCGCTATTCTGAGCTTTTGAGATTGTAAGCTTTCACTTACATGGGGTTGATTATTCATTGTTCGCTTTTTTAACCATTCAATTATATAATATAGACCTTTTAAATCTAGAGTTATCAAAAAACAAGGCCTCTATGGGACCAGATGGCATCCCAGGCTGTCTTCTAAACAGGCTAAACCAAGAAGTAGCATCACCATTAAGTACCCTTTCCAGTCATAGCCTAACCACAGACTTTGTTCCTGCAGAATGGACAACAGCAACAGTTATTCCCCTCCACAAAGTTGGCCTAGCAACAGACCTGGGTAAATATAGACCCATAAGTCTGACCATCCTCATCTGTAAGGCCATGGAATGTATCATTATGTATATCATAAATAAAGACATAGGTGACCTCAAAACCCTGCATCCAACACGATTCGGCTTCGTCAAGGGCAAATACCGCCTGATAAATCTGCTGGATTTCTTTGAAAATGTGACAAGGGTCATTGAGAAGGGCAAATCTGTGCAAATAGCATACCTCATCTTGGCTAAGGCTTTCGACACAATCCCACACTCAGGCATTAAACCCCTTTGTTGTAGGATGGGTTGCCAACTGGCTCACAAACTGGACACACACTATCAAAGTAGGTGACTCCACATCAACCAGCAGACCTGTCACCAGCGGGGTACCACTAGGGTCATTGTTGAGCCCCCTACTGTTTGGTGTATACTTCTCAGAAGTTCAGGTCAAAACTAAGGGGTTGTGGCTGACAAAAATTGCAGACAACTGCAAACTAGGTGAAATTACTGTATCCGTAAATGATGTCAGTATACTCCAGGAGGGTCTTACGCAGACCAGTGACTGGTGTCATAGTCATGGTCTCAAACTGAATGCAAAGAAATGCATCATCATTTCCTTTGTCAAAAGCAATGTCCTTTCACACTATCAAATCAACAACAATACCCTAAGTACCTATGAAGTGGTACGGGAGCTGGGATCACAAGTTGACTGCGACCTTTACATTGACCACCATGTGTCCACTGTAGTAAACAAGGCCTTCTAAGTAGCACACTTGATTAGTAAAGGCATCACCTCGAGCGCAAAGGGGGGTATAACCACTCAATAGTCAGCATTAATTAGGCCCATATTTGAATATAACACCCCATTCGGCATGTACCGTACAAAGAACCTGCAGCAACTGGAGAGACTGCAGAGGTTTCTAATAAAGTAGATCAAGGGACTCCAGTACATGCCTTAAACAGACCAAATAAAGTCCCTGTCACTATACTCTGTATCGTACAGACTTTTTAGGGGAGACTTACACCTGGCTTACACAGCAGTCGCAGGCCCAAGCCTAATGAACTTGCTGTACATCCATAAATCAAACGGGACTAGAGCTACCCATTCCAGGGAACTAAATATGGCCTGTGAGTTAAGTAGGACATACTGAAGGGGCAGATTTATCTCCCAGTGACTGCCACATCTTTGGAATAGACTACCAATTTATGTGAAACAGAGCACCTCTATGACAACTGTCCTGGACATGGGCAGTCATTACTAAATGCAATCCTGGGTATTGACTAGTGTTGCTATGGTATTACACTGGGATGAAGTGGATCAGCTTAAATGACCTCTGGGTCAATAGCCTAGTAAACTCCTATGATCCTATGATGAACTGAAAGGGGGGATGAAAGGTAACAGGCTATGAATGGGTATCATTCTGAACTCTGGAACTTTCACAAACTAGTTGAGAAATGAATGATTTTGGACTGGTCTCCATGAAGCTTCTTTCTTTGGTACGAGAACTATACTTGAATATTTTTTCCATGCAAGGGTCATGTTTTATAACCCCTACAGCCAACAGCTGCTGAATAACAGGCGGAAATAGTGAACTTTGATCTAGTGAATGAGGAAACTCCCTGAAAAGGAGTTAGGGACTCCACCTGTACCCCTCCTGGATAACAGAGTTACTCCTTGCATCAGTTTCTGTCTCACATCACATTTTTAGGACCTCAGCAGCAGATTGTCCAAATACAGCTTCCTTATCAAGGGTGGGATTCAAAATGTCAGCTTTTCTTCAGGCAAATTCTGAAAACACAGCTATACAAATCTTCTTGAAACAGACCCCGAAGCTGCTGCTCTAGAAGAGACATCAGCTAAGTCATAAGAACACAGGAACACTTCAAAGAATGTTTGCTTACCTAAGAAAAAGAAGCAACAAGAGCATTTAGAGAATATTTACCCTCAGATGATAGAAAAGTGGCAATTATTTTCATCATATTTTCAAAAGATGCACGCAAAAGCTTTAGCATGTGAGCTTGATAACTGATAATTCTAACATCACCTTTATGTTCTGTGCTACACAAGGACCATTTCGATGACGTTCAGAGTACCTTTTAAAAGCAACACGTAGTCTTTGATAGACTGGCTGGATGTTCAGGCTTCTATGGCAGGGAATCCTGTCTAAGAATACTGCAGCAGTGAAGGCAAGGACATAATTCTTGAGTAAAATTCCTTTCCCAGCTGGGAAGAAGGAACAGCTTCTATTACTCACTGAGGCAGAGTACGACATAGAACAAGAGGAAGGAGAAGGCTTGGTCTGGTGGATGAAAAGGAATTCCCTGGAAAGGAGGAATTTCCTCCCACTGCCATTTGCATCCTAGATGGATCACACTCAGGACCCATATATCAGCCTTGTTTGACTACCTTTTGTTCTGAAGGATTACAGCTTTCTTTTTTGGAACATCCCTGCCATTGCTTTTCAAGCATTTATGTACCAGCATTCTACAGTGACTGAGAAAAAGGCCAGCCCAATCCAAAAAAAGAAATCCTTAAGAAGTGTACCAGCAATATCAGAATTAATGCAATTTATTATTGGTTTAAATAATTCATGTATAGAAGAGTTGATGGAAAAAGTGTCTGTGCTGAACAAAGAAATTATTGATGATTTACTTTTTGAAATTAACATACAGAGATTTGATAATATGTATGACAATACTGAGAAACAAGTGGGTCTGAATATGGAAAGGAAGAGGAACAACTTAAATAAGGATAGTGAGGAATACACGAAGGGGGTGGCATATCATATGCCTAGGGCTTACAACAGTTCAATAACAACTGCAAAAATGAGTGGACATGTGGGGGGGAGTAAGAGAGGGGACTATTAGTAATGATAATTTTGAAGCAGAAGCACAAGTTAATAAACAGCAATTCAATGGTTACCCCCCCCCCCCACACACACTCAGAAGATCGGAAGTATAGGAACCGTAATAAACAAAGAAATGACAATGCTAAAAACTACAACAATTCTTTTCACTATACACCAGCACCTCAGGGTACCTGGAACCAACACAGGGGAAAGCAGTGGGGGAGATACAGGAATTAATGTCAGAAATTGATTTGCTCATTAAAAAAGGGGAAACAGAAAGACAAAAAGAAAATGTTAAAGTTTCTTATGATGGTAAAGTTGTTAGTCTACATGGATTAACATTTTTATCTATACTCATTTGGAGATTAACAATGAGCACTTTTCTCTTTTCACCGAGTCTCAAATTTATTCCAAGTAGTCTAATTAGTATACCTGAAACTATGACAGAGATTAAGATATTTACCAAGAAGTTAGGATTCCATTTGATGTTTCAGGACAAAAATAATGAGATTTTACAAACAGTACATAGAGAAGAAACTTTTCGATGTAGGAGCACATTTAACCCCCCCACCCATCCCACTATTTCAGTGGATGAGAATTTATGTCTTAAAGATACACATTCAGTTTTGACTTCCTACAGGAAAAAATTGTTCAGTCTCAACAGGCAAGAGGCAGTACTACTAAGGGGAATAAGATCAGATGATTCGATTAAAGTAATGAAATCCGATAAAGGGGGTGGGATGGTCTTGGAAGAAAGTATTAATTACAGTGCTAAAATGCTGGAGATTTGTTATGATACCAACAAATATATGGAAGCTTCATATAATGAAGTAATGATTTCCCATAGGAAGGTGCAACTATTTCTGGAAGATTCTCTATTTCAGGGAATTATTTCTGAAGAATTATTTAACTTTCTCAAAACCGACCACCCTACTATAACAGGCCTTTGGAATTCCGAAGGTCCAAAAGGACATCTTAGATCCACCATATAGGGTTATTATTACATCACAAGGTAGTTCTACTAACCCCATAGGAGTTTTCATAGATAGACTACTCAAACAAACAGTGCAGACTCAAAAAGGAACTATTTTCATCTGAAGTGTCCTTCACTACAGTGGATGTTGTTGATTTATTTACTAGTATCCCGCACAAAGAAGGGCTTGATTTGTTTTTGGAAGCAGTTATTGATCTTATTGATTTGAATAGTACTATTATTAATTTTGTTGTTAATATTATGGATATTATTTTAGACAACTATTTTATGTTTGAGGGAAGTTTTTTTAAGCAGATAAAGGGTGTAGCAATGGAAGCCAGTTGTGCCCCCATATATGCAAATATGGTGAGGCATGCCTGGGAACGTAAATTTGTGTTTACAACAGAATTTAAAGACAAATGGTACCTATATCTCTATTTTTTGGATGATGTTTTCATCCTTTGGAAGGAACCAGGTTCAGCTAACACTGATTTAGCTTATTATTTAAATCATCTTCCCTCATTCTTAAATTTTACTAGTAATAGCTCAGATACTGGTATTGACTTTCTAGATGTTAGAATTACTAAAGATGAGTCTAAGGGTATGTTTAGTTCAACCATTTTTGCAAAGAAACATTTTTAACAGTTATTTAAATTTTAATAGCCAGCATCCTTTTAAAACTAGGAAGAATATTTTGAAAGGTCAGTTAGTCAGTGCATCAAGAATATGCTCTGATTGGAATTCTTTAAGAAGAGAAATCTTATTTATTACTAAATTATTTGTAGAAAAAGGGTATCCTGGGGACCTTATTTGTAAAGTAAGTCTTGAGGCAGCACATGCCTGGGGTACAAAGTTTAAACCCCTTTTGGGTGCAGAAAGTACAAATGTGAGGTCCAGAACAAATCTACCAACAAAGGAATTTAATAGAAGTATGGTAATTCCTTTTGGGGAGGGTTAAAAAAGTGAATGAATTAATGAAAACATTTTGGGTCATTTTTAGGGCCAATACAGATTTCACACGAATTTTAGGTGAAGAACCTAGTTTTATTTATAGAATGGGAAAAAATCTTAAATATTTGTTTGAACACAATATTATAGTTTATAACCCACTTGAAAAAGGTACTATGAAGTGTGGATGCTGTGCCTTTTGTAAATTTATTCTGGAGGAAAAATGTATACGTTTACCCGAAAGGATGAGACCAGTTGTATTAAGACCTGGGAATTGTGCCACAAAAGGCTTGGTATACCTAGCAGTGTGTGATACTTGTAAATATTTTTATGTTGGCAAGACCGAAAGACACTTGAGAAAATGTATATACGAACACGGTTATGCTTTTACTCAAAAAATGACAAAAATGCGTTGTATAGACATTCTTTGAAATGCATTGGTTTTAAAAGGTTCAAATTTGGTATTTTAGAAATTGTTCAAAAATCACCAAGAGGAGGTTGGTGGGAATTAAATATCGAATTATGTGAGAATTTTTTATTGAATGCTTTTTTTGAACCTGGATTAAATGACACTTTGTCTCTAGCGCCTATTTTAAAATCAAGGGTATTGATTAGATAGATACTTGGGATTTTTTCTTTTTTCATGTCTGTTTTTATTCATGCCTGTCTTTTGAAATGTTTGCACAGTTTAATTATGTAATCAATTATTCAATTATCTGCTTGTATTTAAGTTGGGGTTTGCTGTTTGTTTTTATTCTAAAGAAGTCTTGGTAAGGAGCAAGACGAAAGCGCTTACTTACTTTGCTTGCTAGAATAAATTTTGTTGCTGGTACAATTCTTAAGCATTTCTTTTTTTGGATTTGGCTGGCCTTTTTCACGATTTTTCCTGTGGTTGTTTTGTACCAGTATTTTTTCATCCAGAGTGAAATTTTTCCCCTTTAGTTTACTGCATTCTACAAAGCCAACATTAGACAAGGGAGCATAAAATACCTTTGATATTTTAAAGAATGAGGCAAGGGGATGATGATGATACTGGACTACTGGGCTCCAGCCCACACATTTGGTACAAGCTGCTTAATAAACAAACTTGAATCTTTCTTTTTAAAAATGTTTTTTTCCCCTATTTTAAGTAAAAACATTTAAAAAATATTCAAATTAATTAATTAAGCAGCTCGTAGCAGCTGCATATCTGCGTAAGGAACTCAAGCAGTGCACATGAATGTTCGAGTTCTGACAGACATTTAAAAAAGAAAAAACTTCTTGACCAGTTTAAAATCATCCTGGAATCTGGAAGTACATCAAAAAAGATGCCCAGAAGTCATTACAGTTTTAATCTCAGAAATTTAAATGAGGACCAGACTATTATGGTCAGCAGCCTATCATGTGATCGCAGCTTGTATTTGTACATGAACCGGCTCCTGATGTAAGTCCTGGAGAAAGAGAAAACTTTAACTTACCTTTCTGCTCACTTTCAGTAAGAAAGAGTTGTTAGTTTAGCATGTTGCAGTTGAGAGTGCTATAGGAGGACAGACTTTGCATTTCCGTTTGCCTTTGCTTGAAAAAGTTCACTGGATCACCAGCCACCATCATTTATTTTAGAGCTTTTTTCCCCCAGGTGAGTAGAGTGAAACTAGCTGAATTAAAAAAAATGCTTGCACTAAAGGAATGACTGACTGGTAATATGTATTACCAGCCAGTTTAAACTTTCTGTTCTTTTTTTTTTTTTTTCTCAAAGGAACTGGGGGCTGTTTATGGATATATATTTTTTAATCTAATATCCTGGCATGGTCAAACCACATACTTTAGATAGGTAGGTAGTGGGTATGGAGACTTCTTGTGGATGCACTGACAGGCCCTACTGTTTTGAAGTTGACTCAGATACCACACTCTCCTCAGAATCTGAATCAGAAACCAAGGAGAAAAGGTTGTATCTGTCCCTTACATTCCCCTACATATTTCAAATCTAGAACCTCTTCAGAGAAAGAGGAAACCCTTTTTCTTTTACCAGATGCCAACTTACAAGAAGGGTCAATAGCCTTTACAAGATACTGAGCCAAGTGCATTCAATTATTTCTGCTCAGGAAAACTGACTCAGGAGAAGCTAAATGTTTAGTTTTCCTCTTTTTGACGGGAAAGTTAGGGCAAAGCACCAGCTTCTACAGGGACTGGTACAAAATTCTGGCTAAGTAGGGGCACAGTATTTGCCCCTTTTCTCATGACCAACATTAGTGGCTCTTCCTTGCCCAGTGATGGGGCCCCTAGAGCTGCACAGGATATTGCTAATCCCCAGTCAGTGGTGGCTGTGTGGATAGCACCAAAGGTATCTGAAAAAAAAAAAGAAAATTTATTTGAGGAGCCAGGTTTGGCCACATCAGAGACACCCACCTGCAGCTGTGTCAAATTACCAGCCTGCTGTGATTTTGAGGCTGGAAAAAGATCTGAGGGATCACTAGTTTGTTCCATTGTCAAGCCAAAAAGGTGCTTGCTTCTTAGAGATGGTCATCAGCAATAGCCAGTAAAACATGAAAGTGGCTAAAAAAGTAACTTTCCCCAAAAAAAGTAAAAAGCACTTTAAACACTTTCTCCATCCCCCAAAAGTAAAATAAATATAGTTTCTTCACAGAAAACAAAATAGTTTTAAGCAAGTTTTAACAGCTTTTTACCACAGAAGTAAAAAGAAAATGTGTGAGCCCATTTAAAAGGACATAAAAGTCATGAAACGTTCAAAAAGAACACTTTTTCCTAACTTATTTTTTATGAAAAATAATCTCTTTTATCTTTAAATAAGTTTAAAAGTAATATGGAAGACCACCCAAAGGGAACTTGTCTGCCCTGCAATGGAACAGTGTTAGTCGACCATCAAACCTCAAAAGTTCTGAAAAGCTTGGCATCGAAACCTGTCTCCAAACCTGTCTTTTTTATGGGCTCAGCTCATAATGACTAATGGCTTGGGCACATGTAAGTTGCCATGAAACTTTGGAAGCTGGCCATTTGTAATTATTCTATGCGAAATATAACTGATATAGCTTAGGCTACTGCAGCAGTGATCAATATGAAGAACATCCATTACTGAACCAATGACAACTTCAGACTATGGCTTAATGGGGATACAGATTGTAAGAAGGTGACATAACACCTTGGAAAGGCACTGGAGATTCCCAGTATACCTGTTAGAGAGGACAGAAGAAAAGGAGTGGGTAACAGAAAGCCTTAAAAGAGAACTTGCAAAGGAAGAAGATGGCCAGGAAAGGGAACTGGAGAAAGTAAAATAAGTAAAGGCACAGATCCAAAAATGGCTAAGAGAAAGAAATAGGACATAAAACAGAAAATAAAACAGCATATGATGGAAGAGCTGATGGAAATGCAAATGTATAAGAGGAATGGGAAAAGCAATAGAAGAGAAAGAGAAATAAATAAAACAAAATATTCAGTAATGGGAAGGTGATAGAATATGGGCAAAGAACGTAGCCATGGGGAGTTTAGATCTTAGCCCCAGTCCTAGAGTAACAAAGACACTGGCAATAACAATAAGAAAGCAAGAGGTGGACAGGAGGATCTAAAAGATTAGTATGGAAAGTGATGGCAGAGTCAGGGCAAAATCAGAGGAAATATTAATGGAATTTCAGGATTACTATCAAGAGCTTTATAAAGTGAATGGCAGAAGGGGAGTTAAGGAGACAGAGGAGGGAGTGAAATGGTAATGTCAGGAACTGAAAATATTAAAAGAAGAAGATCTCAAGAGGCTAGTAGTGCCAATAGACAGACAGGGAATACTAAGGCCATGGGAAAGCATGGTGACAGGGAAATACCTAGGGAGTGATGACTTGCCAATACAGCTATGGAAATCAAGAAAGACAGAGGTGATTAAGCTATTTTAATAAAGTAATAGAAGGGAAACTACCACCAAAAATACGGAGAGAGGAAAGTTACAAATGGAAATGTTTATGGAAGAGTTAAATATGCCAAGGTTAGAGGTAGATAAGGCTCCATTACTAACAGGATAGGAGGACATGAGATAAAAATGGTGATATATAACCATTCCACAGGCAAGTCCCAAGGAATAGATGACATTCATGTGAAAATTTGGAAGCAAGGAGGGAAAAAAACTGATAAAGATTGGGAAGGTTTTGTTTAACAGTAATTTAAGAGGAGGAGGAGAATCACCAACATCCAGTCAGAAAGCAGTGGTGGCTGTAATAAATAAAGAGGGTAAAGGCCCATCAGATCTAGCTTCATACAGGCCCATTTCAATCCTAAACAGCGATTATAAAGTGTGTATGTTATAATGGGTAAAAAAATGGCAAAGGTGATGCCAAACTTGATAGATATGGATCAGTGTGGTTTGTGGAAGGGAAGCAAACATCTGACAACATTAACAGAACACTGATGATCCAGAGGGAAGAAGAATCTAAGAAACTACCAGTGCTGTTGCTGGGTCTTGATACAGAGAAAGCATTTTACAGAGTGAGTTGGGATTTTATGAGCAGGGCAATGGAAGAACTTGCATTCCTTGATAAAATTATAAGGTTGATTAGGAGGATGTATGAGTAATCAAAGGCCAACATTAAAGTGTGTGGGCTCCTCTATGATAATTTCTGTTTGAGCAGAGGGACCACGTAAGGGGGTTCTCTTTCCCTTTGTTATTTGTATTACATCTAGAACCAATGGCAAAGAAAACAAGGGACTCAGATATTTAAGGATATAATTGATGTGGTAGTCAAAAAATGCTGGCTCTTTGCAGATGATATCATTTTATACCTGATAAAACCAGAAAAAGACATTTCAGTGTTGTATAACATTCTGAGGCAGTTTCAGATCTTTTCAGGATACAAAATGAATTAAGCTAAAACAAAGGCAAAAGCTGCAAATTATATACCCATACACAAATTGGTTCAGCAATATGCATATTTATGGGGGCATGATAAAATGAAGTGATTAGGAGTATGGATTAAAAAGGATTCTGGTGTGGCAGCTAAGGATATGTGGGAAGAAACTAAACAAAAGATAATACAAAAACTGAGAAATTGGAAGCTCTGTTATATGGATAGCAAGATACAAACAGTTAAAATGTTTAATCCTTTTTGTTTTATATACAGGTCAGGCATATTGTTATCAACCTGAGGAGAAGCTGTGGATAGCAATTAATAAAGACTTGAAGAATTTTATCTGGGAGGGGAAGATGGCAGGAGTTAAGTGGGATAAGCTGATTCTTCCAATGGAATGAGGATGTTTGGGATTACCAGAGCTACACAGTTAAGGTTCCTGTACATAGCACTAGCAGAAACCTATAATTCAAAGTGGAAAGGGATGATGATGGAACAGGGATGAAGATCAAGAAAAAAGGAGAGACTGGGATTTTGGATGCAGATCCTTAAGGAGAATAACAATAACCACACAGAATATTATATTCATAAAGTAGCAGTAATTATTCTAAGAACTAAGCCAAGACGGGAATGGAGAAAAGAGATTCTGATGATAGATGACTGCAGACAAATAGGTAAGTAGGGGCTGGAACTTGTTGGAGAAAACTGGCAAAAGAACCAAGGCATTGGGAACAAATAATTAGAGAGGGAAAGTTAATAGAATAGGAAGGGACCAATAATTTATTTGGAGTGCAGACTAGAGATTGCCTTCCCTATCAAGGATTGATATCAGAGTATAGGCAAAGAGAAAGAAACAGGGGGATTGTAAGTGAAAGACCAGCACTGGTAGAGTTTTTAGTAGAATCTAGAACAGAAACTGCTGTAAAAAAAAGGAATAATTAGTACAGCATACAAATTATTGCATGATAACTACAAGAATCAATCACAGGAGGTTAGAAAGGATTGGGAAGAGAGATTAGATAAGCAATTCACAATGAAACAATGGTGGGATATATGTATGTCTCCCAAATATGCAACAAAGAATAGAAGATTTATGATCTTTGCTTGGAAGTGTTTACATAGGTATTTTTATACTCCAAGTAGACTCCAAAGAATTCTTCCTCAGGTAGACAGTAAATGTTGGAGGTATAATGGGGAAGAAAGAGGCAACTGGGAACATATTTTCAGGGAGTGTAATGGGTTGGCAGACTTTAAAGATTCCCTGCAGACTACTCTATCAGAGGTACTGGGTAAGCAAACTGATATAACTAAGGAAATTATTGTTTTGAGCTATGATACAGAATTTGAATTACCTATACATAGTAAGGCCTTTCTGAGTTTGATTCTGGTGGCTGCCAAAAAACAATAACTAGAAAATGGAAATCAGAGTCTAAACCAACTGTACTAGAAGTAGTGAATATAGTAAAAGAGACAACACAACTGAAATGTGGATCTTTAGAAAAGGGTAGGAGCAAATTATATAGAAAAAATGGGAATTGTGGGAACAATATATGCAGAGGAGAAATGAATTTTAAAAGAAGGAAGGATTTGAATGAGCTATGTAATGTTTGACTGACTATGACTGGATAGACTACAACTGATGTATAATGTTTGCAACTAAAATTATGTCAATATGGTTTGTTTTCATTTATATATATATGTATGATTGCCTATGTCATACATGATAAAAGCAACTACAGATACTGCTAAAGGACAGATTCCCAGGACTGGTGGGATTAACACCAATCTTTTCCTATCAGGATATCAGAAAAGGTTGATAGAAGGGACAATGTGAATAAAACTTAGTAAGGAATACGTTAGAAGACAAATTATTCCTGAAAATGGCACTGACATCTAGGAACAAAATCCAAGCTATAAACCAACTTGCTCTTCCTGTCCTAACTTACAGTTTTGGAGTGATTGACTGGCCCCAAAATGTGCTGGATAGATTAGACAAGAAAACAAGAAGGATGCTTCATGCTCATCAAATGATTTATAAAAATCAGTGCATACCAAGATTTTATATTACCCGTTCTGAAGGAGGGATGGGCCTCCTTGAAACTGATTACATGTACAGATCCACACATATTTGCTGAACTCACAAGACCCAAATGTAGAGAAAATTTTGAAAACATGAGGAGAATAAATCTAAGACGACTTCTCTGCTTAATCTCAGAGAAGCATATCAGTGTCAAGCAGGAATGTAAATCAAACCATAAGTCAATAAAAATCAGGAAGCAACTGAATGTGCCAAAAAACAAAAGAAAGAATATAAGGGAAAGGACCAGATGAGAAGAAACGTAGTGTGTAAAATGCATAAATATAGTTGCAAGTACAGAAAACTTCGGGAAGAACCTCATGTTGATCAGGAATGAATGCAGGAATGGTTAAGGAGAGTTGAATTCAAACCTACAGATGAAAGGTTAATATTGGCAGCCCAAGATAGTGGGCTGCGTACACATTGGTTTACAAAGTCCATTAAACATGTGGGAGAAACAGACAAATGCAAGCTTTGTAAAACCAAATTGGAAACAGAAGCACAACTTGTTGCTGGTTGTGACATATTAATGGCAGAAGGACTGTACACTGAAAGGCATAATAATGTGACAGGATTGTCGGACTGGGGATTGTGCAAACACTATGGTACTGAAGTGGCTGAAAAAGACTGGAAACATGAGCCACAAAGCATCATAGAAAATGATGAAGTTTACATTACATGGGATCATCCATTGCCAACAGTTCAAAAACAGATGCTAGAAAACCGGATATAGTGGGCCATGAAAAGAAGACAAAAGTACCATTGTTCGTTGAAATTGCCACACCCAGTGACTACAGTGTCTTGCATACAGAGAGGCACAAAGTCATAAAATATCAGGATCTGCAGGCAAAAATGAGAACAATGTGGAGGAAAGATACCCAGACAGTTCTAAGTCTTATAAAAAAGAATCTACAATCATATTTAGTATATGTAGCCCCATACGAAATGCAGAAGGTGTCATTACTGTGCACTTTGCTGGTACTGCCAAGAGCACTTTTGGCTGACATCAAAGACTGAAACAATATTATTTTCATGAACTATAATCGTACTTTGAATTAGGAATGGGGTCCATTCCTATCATGGTAATAGAAATCAAAAAACTTGGAGAAATTAAAAAAGGGACAAGGAAATAACAGGACTGGTGATGACCACAGGGGAAAAAAAGTAATCACAAGAAGTCACAAAAATGGAAAGCCATCACAAGACGGAGAAGTCATAAAGCTGATGAATCAGATAGCAGAAATGGAAGGAAGTGGGACAGAATAGAAAGGAAAGATGAAATAAAGGAGAATATAGCATAAATGTGAATAAGGAAAGAAAACCAAATAAAAAGAGGGAAATGGCAGTTAAGATTGGGAAAAAGTGGAAAAGAGAAATTAGTAAATCCAGACGAGGAGAAAAAAGACAAGTAAAGGGGGGGGGCAGAAAGAGAATTTAAGTGTCAAGAACTAACAGAAATGAAGCAGACCATTCTTGTAAATAGTTAAAAGGAGGATACAATGTATATAGTTAAGGTTATAAGTTATTAGAAGTTAATGACATAAGACAATGAAAAGGACACAACAGGAGGGATACAGTGGATTTCTGAAGTGAAACACAATACTACTTATCTTCCTTTTTTTTCTTTAATGTTGTAAACACAGGTCATAGGTTTAGAATTTGTTATAAATACCCTACAAATGTGTTTAGAGTTGGGGAGGGGGATAACATTGGCCAGTGGGAGATGCAGAGTACCTCATGCATGAGAACTGAAAGCATATACAAGTGAAAATGTTGATTTAAAAATAAATATTGCCCTGTTTTGAATAAATAACTACCTAAATAATTAAATATTGATGCCAGTACACTGGAAAATGTCATATATTCACAGTAGTGTAGATTTCATTAGTCAAAAGCCAGTGTGTAGTCACAATACTTCTACCTCATCTAAAGCCATGTTAGTCATCAGATTTTCTGAATGTGTCATAATACTTTTGTATATTCCACAAAGCAATCTCCAAAACTCTCCTAGATTTCAAAGCAGTACATCCTGTTACTTTAAAGTACCCACCTTAAAATGAAATGGGTATCTTCCAAGAAATTCACAATACGAACGAATACTGCAGCAGTGAAGGCAAGGACATCTACCATTATGGTAAGATTTTACACAACTGTACTATATCCTTACATTCACTGCTGCAGTATTCTTAACTATATAGGAGAGTGCCAAAGCTCATGAGGAAACTTGGAAGAAGAATCCCCTCAAAGAACTGAACTAGCAAAACAAGTCTTAGCTCTAGAGATACCATCCAACTTGTAGTGCTTGGTAAATTTATGGACAGAAGTCCAGGTAGCTGCTTCAAGAATAGAATTACTATCTAAGCCTTTGAAAAAAGCACTAGAGGAAGCCACAGCTCTAGTAGATTGAGACTTAATAGAAAAAGGAAGGTTCTTGCCATGAAGGGTGTAACAAAAGGGAATAGCCTTAGAAATCCAAGAAGAAATAGTATGCTTGGATACAGCAAGCCCCACAGATCTAGGATGAAAAGAAACAAATAACTGATCAGATTTTCTTATAGCCTTGGTCATATCCAAATAAATTCTAAGTTGCCTATGCATGTCCAAAGTATGCAGCACCCTCTCACTGTCGGTTTGCGGAGAGGGGTAAAAAACTTGGCAGATTAATAGACTGAGTAAATGATAGCTCATTAACCATCTTCAGCATAAAATAAAGGTTAGTGCACAGGGACACTCTGTCCTCATGAAAAATCAAAAAAGGAGGACAAGCCATAAGGGCTTGCAACCCAGACACCCATCTAGCAGATGTAAGCACTAACAAAATAACAGTCTTCCAGCAACAATGTTGCAAGGAAGCTGAAGCAGCAGGCTCAAAAGAAGCCTGAGTCAACTTCTCCAAAACAAAATAAATTAAGATCCCAGGGAGGAGGAACATGCTTCCTGGGAGGTCTAATATTAAGGACACTTTGAAGAAATCACCTTTAAGAAATTGTCTCACCTCAAATCTAGCAGCTAAAGGTTGAGAAAAAGGCAGACAAGCAGAGATAGCTGATAGGTGGTCCATAATAGAATAGGCCAAACCAGCATTGAACAACTCACACAAATAAGAGAGAACCAAAGGATCATCCAGAGTAAGTGGGTCCAGGTTACAAGAGCAACACAAAAAAGAAAACCTCTTCCATTTGGATAAGTAGGATTTCTTAGTCATAGGTTTCCTGGCCTCCTACAGGACTTGTAGCACATCCTCAGAAAAAAGATGTCGATGAGGAATCAAAATCCTGTCACCCACAGTGTCAGGTGAAGAGTGGACAGGTGGGGATGGATAAGCGATCCCTCGTCTTGTGTGATTAGATTCACCCTGTGAGGTAACTTGTGATGACTGACCTTGGCTAGATGCAGAAAAAGAGGGAACTAGTGCTGTTGCAGCCAAAAGGGAGTCACCAACAAAACTTTGGGAGCATCTTGATAGATTTTGAACAGGACTTTTGGAATGAGAGGAAGGGGGGGGGGGATGCATAAAGAAACATCCTCTTCCAAGAGAATGAGAGAGCATCCACCTTCCATACTAGAGGAACTGGGACTCTGGCACAAAACAGAGGAAGTTTGCCTGTTCACATGACACATGGGTCCGATAATTAATAGCCCTAAAAGCTAGGGTAGCAGAAGTGTAAACCTTTTTGGCCAGCTTGTCCATAGTTCCACTGCCCTTGTCAGAAGGCAATAACTTCGGTGAAGGACACAACTGAGATGGCTTATCAGAGGCTATGGACACTACTGAGAAGTCAGCAGCAGGACATTTATACAAAAAAGAAAAATCCTCAGAAACCCTATAAAACCTATCAGGCTTCATGGAAGCAGGGGGAAGAGAATCAGGCACCTGAGAGGCACTGGAGAAAGCATCCAGTAAAGCTGCCAAAACAAAAGGAATAGCCGCAAGTTTAGGAGAGTTCAACTGCAACAACTCATAGTACCTCTTATGGATATCAAAGACCTGAGCACAATCCCACTGAAAAAATCCATCATCCTAGAGAGTGTCCCCAAAGGAAATTTCCTCCATAGGAACATCAGGACTAATAGATCCCTCCTCCTCTGACCTATAGTCCAAAGAAGAAGGAATTTGTGGAGAATAAGTTAGGGATTCATCAGCAGAATCTGATTCATCCTCAGAAGAATCCTGGTCTTTGGGCCTTTTAAGAGGAGTAGAGGAGCAGGAACCAAAACTATCTGAGGAGGTTTTAAGGACAGTAAGACAGAAAATAATCCCTGAGTAAAAGCCTGCCACTCACTTTTGGATCTCTAGAAGCAGAAGAAACATGTTTAATTTTTTGTTTCTTTTTTAAGGGAACATCTTGAAAAGGCTCAGATCCAGAATGACAGTTGAGAACTGTAGCAGGAACTTCTTCCTCAGCAAAAAACTCTGGAACTCACCAAGGCTCCTCAGAAAAAAATCAGCTGTGGTTCCCTCTGAACATCCACAAAGATTGCCTGCATAGCCTCTTCGGATGTGTTGCCAGTTGGATCCTCACTAGCCTCCAACATGGTTGCGGCAGAGAAATCTGACAACACAGCCAGGTGAGCCTCCAGGTTCATAACAACCTCAGGAGAAACACCTGGCAGAGGTTGGGCAGCAGAAGATTCTAGTCATACCTTTTCACCTTCTTATATATATATATATATATATATATATATATATATATATATATATATATATATATATATATATATAGTTTACTTAATTTCGAACATATTTGTTGTGAGTACTTACGTACTTGAAAATCATTGTCAAAAGTTATGATAGCAACTGAGAAAAAGCATGAAAGAAAAACAAATGTCAACAATTCAACATCGAACTGTCAACATTTTTTGAACATACTACCACATCCGGTGGCACACAACACACGTTTTGCAGCACCCCCCCTCCAACTTATATAAACAAACTCCAAGATCACACTACAGTGTGGGAAAAGGTAAAATTGCTGATCCCCACTATAGGGCGACCTCCATCCAACATGCCAAACTCACAACAGTGAATCCACACTATGATTCGCTGTTGTGCATTCCGCATGTTTTTTTTTTTTTTTTACACATACAAACCTGTGCAGACTTACTTTCAAACAGCCATTGTCGCACACTGCAGCTGCGACACTGTGATGGTAAACCTATATATATAGGGGATGCAGGGTGGAATAGCCCTCCTTCTAGCAGAAAAAAGGAAATGCTATTTTCCTTTTTTCTGCAGTAGCACTGTTGTCAGTATTTCATGTGTCAGGCTCTTGGTGTCGGCGATGTGGGTGACGGTGTTGTGAGCTGTCGGTCTTCTGTAGGGGATCCATATATATATATATATATATATATATATATATATATATATATATATATATATAAATGGGTCTACTTTATTTGATCAAAAGTTCATTTGCATATAGTTAGGGGGGGTGTTTAAAATCTGTACTTTTTGTTTTATTTTCTTCTTTTCTTCTCCCCCCACCCCCCCTAACTAAATATACCAAACCCAGGGTCGCACGACATTGGGGAGGGGGACAAACCCCAGTTTTATGCCTTGAATACTGGTTTTTGATCAAATGAACTTTCGATCAAATGGGTTTCGATCAAATGGTCTTTGATCAAATGAAGTAGACCCGGATATATATATATATATATATATATATATATATATATATATATATACTTTGTGAATGCAGAGATTAATAAGATATTTAAACTAGATAAAGAATTGTTCCCTAAATTATTGGAATTTGTAATAAATATCAGTGGTAATAAAATGAAAATTATACAACGACCCCCCATTAATATTCAAAAATGTGCCTACTGATTGGTAAGCGTGCACGTTGTAAATCAGAGTTATAGTAATGGAAAAAGGTCTGGTTGTCCGGACTTTTTCCATTACTATAACTCTTTTTTTACAGCAACGGAGGAAGCAAGATCTCCGTTGCTTTACACTGTCTTGCTATGTTAAACTCCTTTAACATAGCGAGAAAGTTTGTAAAAAGCAATGGAGATCTTGCTTTCTCCATTGCTTTTTTCAAAACTGTCTCGCTATGTTAAATGGGTTTAACATAGCGAGGCAGCTTTAAAAAAAGCAACAGAGATTCTCCCTTGCTTTTTTTAAAGCTGTGTCGCTATGTTAAACCCATTTAACATAGCGACACAGTTTGCAAAAAGCAATGGAGATCTTGCTTTCTCCGTTGCTTTTGCCCACAGCTCTGATGTACTGCGTAGGCATACGCATGCGCAGTACATCAGAACTGCCGCAGAATACCAGACAGCTGCAGAAGGGCAGCAAGGAGGCATTATACAATGCCATTATTTAAGAAAAGTAATAATTTTTTTTCTTAAATAATGTCATTGTATAATAGCAATAATCCCCTTCTGGGTGTGGGTAATGCTGGATTTACCCACGGTTGTCTTTGTTTGGCTACTCGGGCTTCGCCCTCATGACCAAACCACACCAACCGTGGGTAAATCCAGCATTACCCACACCCAGGCATGGGTTATTGCTATAATAAATCATATTTGTCAAAAATTTATAAAATTCTTAAGTTAGATTTCACATCTTTAGACAATTCCTCTTGGAACTATTCCTCAAAAATTAATAATGAAGACTTCTCTGAAGAATGCAAGAAAATAATACTAAAATCTTCAGATAAAACCAGTAATTAGCCTGGGTAGTTGTAAGAAATAAGAAATAATAAAAAATGTATGCAAATGCAAAATATATCCAAATTCAAAAGACAGCTGCTGGGATTCATTAACAAGCATGTACACTTCACGCTAATTAAAAACAACAAAATGCCGCACAGATGCCACAATGAATAGTTTTAATCCTATTTTAGCACTTTTGTTCCAAAAATTACTGGAACTTCCTCAGAAACAGTAATAGAAACAGTAAAACAACTTCCTGGATGCATTTAGAACACCATAAAGGTGCCAAAATGAGAAAAAAATTAAAGTGACAGTGCTTAGAAAATGTGTGTACACACAACACTGCAAAAAAACCCCTGAAATAATTGAAATTAAAAGATTGTGTCAAACATCTAGTAAAAATAGAAGAAATAATTGGCAATTAAGAATAAAATCCTAAAAGTAGTATAAATTTAAAAAAAATATATATGGTCAAATATGGCTTTTAAAATACAGGATTAAAAGTATTCACTGTAGCATCTGTGCAGCATTTTTATTGTTTTTATTTGCTTGTGAGTACGCCATTTTGTGGAGTTTGATGGTTACCACTTCACGCTAATTGAATATTCAGACTGCTAAAAAATCATATATATCAGCAACTTTTCTTGGCCAGCAGAAGTGTTAGCAGCCTTGAAAAGGTACACAGAAGTTCCAGTACACAATGTAAACAAATGGGTTTGTCTGTAGGCAAACCTGAAAAGCAAGCATGTGCACACAGCTAATGCAAGGTAAGCCAATTTTACGGGCAGAATTAAGATGCGGGGGAAGTTAAATGGGGAGACTGCCCACATGCAGAAATAGGAAATAGGGACTAAATAGGAAAATGTGCTTAGATAATTCAATAAAATGTGCTTATTTCGCAAAGATCATTTTTAACATAAGTACTTACATACTGATGTAATAATAATTAATCCTGTTCATAATTATTAACCCATGTGCATAAATAAAGCTGGACATGCTAACAAAGGATGTGAGAAGGGCACAATGCAACACTGAAACAAAGGGGAGTAAATGTGATATAAATGTTAATAAAATGCTGAGTTGAGATAACAGTTAACACTAGCTACATTAAGGATGTTTGCTTATACTGCAGTTATAGCATATGAGATGTATATTCAGGCAATCTATTAGTGGTAAACAACTGCACTGCCATATTCTCCACTTCATTATGTATAAAGAAAAATAAATAAACCCTACATCTTTTGTGTCATACACATCAGAAAGAGACATGTCTTTGCCATATGTTATCACCTGTTACCATAGAAAGCGGATATATTACCTTTAAACATGTATTAGACAAGCATGTGTTTTTTTTCATGTAAATGGTAAATAGTAATATAATAGTCAAAATACATAAGTTACACATGACAACACATATCTGATGACATTTATTAGTTCAGTGTTTCTGTTGGGAAATGGCATGCATCTAGTACATCATTATACTGGACACGCTCACAAGGAATTACAGTGAACAAGACTATAAAAGCAAGTAAACAAAGCAAATGCACAAAAAAGTTTCATAACACAGGCCCAGTCATACCTTCTGATGATCCTGCAGTATGCCAGACAGTAAGAAATGTTTTATAAGCCCTCATGTCCTATAAAGCTCTACATGAAGAACAAAATATTACAGTAATACATAAATGTTTGGATGAAGGCATGCAATATGTAGCATTTTTATTTGGAAATTAAGTAATGCCTGTGAGCAGTCAATGACATATTCAACATTTGCATCTTGCCAGACTCGAAAACATGCATTGACAGATATCAGAGAGCTGTGTAGCAACCATTTACACCCCAGAAACAGGCATATCAGCTGTGTCATGAAGAACAACCTTGAAGAGCGGACGGACTCTTCCTCTTTGGCTTCATGGCTTGTTAGTTACAAGTCTTTTTCCAGTCACCAAGGTACTGATAACTTTACATTTAATGACCGGGATGTTGAGAAAGACAGTGAAGTGCCAATATTAAAAAACTTTAATTTACAAACATAAAACTCTGGGTATTGACAATTGTTACTTGCATGACTGTATTAAAAGGGGTATAGTACCCAAAGGATTGCGTTTTTATAAGTTTCCGAACAATGTAGTGGAAGGCTCCCCCTTTCACGAAGAATTGTTGAGTATTTTTGACCGTAGTGGTTTTGAAGTCATGAAAGCCCTGATTAAAGAAAATGAAAGGATTATGGTGCAAGTATATCAGGAGATAGAATACATTAATGAAGTAGTGACCAATGATCTTATGTTTTCTGTTGAAAATGAGAAGAGAAAATATTTTATTATTAGGCAACAGGTGGAAGAAAAATGTCATGTTATTTTTAAAAGGAAGTGTGGCAAAATAGATAGGGATTTGAGGGATTACAGACAGAAATAAGCATGCCCGTACCCTAAGAATGACAAATTTGGTCGAAAAAAATAACAACAATTTTTTTGATAAATCTGGACCACAACACAGTACTTATTCCTCTTCTTTTCCACCAGGGGGACACAATGCCTGGGACTCTATGGCCCATAGAGTGATCTACAGTGATTCAGGAATGGGGGAACATCAGGATTCAAACAATACTGAATTCCCTGAACTTAGGAGATCAGACAGGTTAAGGCACAAATCCCCTGTGCAGTATTTTTACAGGGGTCCCCCAAATGGCACGAGATAAATAAGAGTGGTAGCCAGGAAGGGGGACTAGCCTACATGTTGGACCAATGGAGTACAGGGAATATTACTGTGGATGGTCCATGTCACACCCTACATGACTTTAAAATTTACAATTACAGCAGTGAGGAGATTGACAGGAAACATTTTCTTTTATTTTCAAAAGGTTTTAAATTCATCCCCTCTACAGGGGGTAATTTAGTGGACAGCTTAATAGACTTGAGGATTTTTCTACGGAAAAATAATTTAGATATTATGTTTCAGGGACAACAGGATGGTGGTACTAATAGTGGTATCAGAAGACCTAGTACCTATAATCCCCCTATACACCCCCAGCTAAAAAATTTTGAAAGGGAGGTCGAAGAAGAAATCAGGAATGTTTACAGGGGTGGATGGCATGGTAAATTTAACATGACTAGAGAAGAAAAGGTACTTCTCAAATCCATTCAAGAAAATAGATACCTGAAGGTAATGCAACCCGACAAAGGTGGAGGGGTGGTCTTCATGGACAGTATTTTGTATTCCAGTAAGATGATGGATATGCTTAATGATACCAACAGGTATATTAGGGTATCCAAGAATGAGATTAACTTAGCATACCGTAAGATTGATTTGGTTTTACAGGACATGCTGAATGACAATTTTATAAACCAGGACACTTTTAAGTATTTCAGTGTGGACAGACCCCGTATCCCTGCTATTTTCGGGATACCCAAGGTACATAAAAGTGTGGAGGATCCACCCCTGAGACCCATTGTGGCAGCCAATGGCTCTAAAACCCATCCGTTGGCCAAATTTTTGGATATAAAATTAAAGATATTTGGGTTAGGGCCAACTTAAGGACTCCTGGGAATTTTTGAGAAGCATTAATAGCAACATGTATTCAGATTCCTCAATATTTGTAATCCTTGATATTCAGGATTTATTTAATGTGATTCCACATTCTACAGGGTTAGAATGGTTCCAGGATGCCATTCACCAACATGGAAAACTTGACCACAATACTTTTCTGGTTTATACAGAGTTGATGGATTTGGTATTGAAATACAACTTTATATTTTTTGAGGGTGAGTTGTTTAAACGGATCCAGGGAGTGGCCATGGGGGCAAATTGTGCCCCTACTTATGCCAACATTGTGCTCATGGTTTGGGAAGAGAAGTTTGTGTTCCAGTCTGAATATGCACAATATTGGGTATATTACAAACGTTACCTGGATGACATTTGCAATTTTTGGAAAGGTAGTATGGAAAAGTTAACAGAATTCATAGACTATCTAAACCATACCACTAATTTTTTGAAATTTACTTCCCATATTACACATGACTATATGAACTTTCTAGACGTCACTATTAAAAAAGACATCCTAGGGCAGCAGTTTACATCTAATGTATATAGAAAGGAAACCTTTTCTAACTCATACCTATATTTCACTAGTTTCCATCCATTTAAGCAGAAGAGAAGTATTATCAAGGGACAATTTGTCCGTAGTTGTAGGATGATCTCTTTGGACTCGGACTTCAAAGACGAAAGTCAAAGAGTCAAAGAAATGTTTATATCTAGGAAGTATCCTAACTATTTAATTGATGAGGTTTTGGAGGAAGTAAAGAATGGGAGAAAGGATAGGTTTGCCCCTATTTTGGGAACAGGAGATACAAGTGTGATAGCACCAATAAATGTGCAGGGTACCACACAACAACCAGGGGTGACATTACCAGGGATGAAATCAAGAAACCTTGGGGGTAACTATATGATGTTTTATAATCAGAATACCTCTAGGGTTAAAAACATTATTACTCAACACTGGAGCAGGTTTAGGTGTTATTCAGAGTTGGACGTTTTATTTACCAACACCCTGGGATTCAAATATAAAAAAGGCAGGAACCTCAAGTATTTGCTGGAGCATAATGGTTCTATTGTTTCATGTAAGAAATTGGGAACCTACAAATGTGGGGCATGTGCCCAATGCCCATATATACTTAGACAGGATTCTGTACACATCCTGTCAAGAGACCATCAGATTTAGAGTAGTAGTTTTTCCAACTGTAATAGTGAATGCTTGATTTATTTAGCCCTATGTAAAACCTGTGGTGCATTTTACATTGGAAAAACTACTCATAAACTCAAAAGGAGGATTTATGGGCATTTATATGCTATTAGAGTCGAAGATATTAAAAATGCCTTGTTTAAACATACACTGACATGTCCCCAAGCAAAATGGGGCTTCTTTTTTGTAGAGAAGGTGCAATGTGATGTGAGGGGGGGGCCCCATGGGAAAATAGGATAGAGGTGAGAGAAATATTTTGGCAGTTGTTATTGGAAGCCAATAGATTCCCAGGGCTGAATGAATACATATCCATTGCCCCTATTTTAAAAATGAGAGCTGCAAAACTATAAAATAAGTACATATATTGTTTTGCAAGTTCCTTTGTTGGTTTTGATTCAAGTTTCTTTATCTGTCCAACACATTGTGATGGCTTTAGTATTTATATATTTATTTTAAAGTTCTTTTAAAACAATGTGCATGTTTTTATCTACTTTCATCTGTATTTGTGGCAAGTTGGTAGGTTGTCACAAATATTTTAGTTACAGGATTTAATTGGTGTCAATTAAACAATTGTTTTAACTATTAATTAAATTGGGAGGGATATATAAGCAGGCACAGCCTTCATTCATTCATTTTACATCTGAAGAAGTCTGGTGGATGAAAACGCTTTGTATTGTGCGGCATTTATGTGATTAAACCTGCTGCTGCTTACACCTACAGGCTCATGTGTTATTATTACCTTCTGCCTCTTTGGGTGCCTGTTGTGGTTTTACTGGTTCTTGGTTCTGTGGCACCCTTTCCTTGGAGTTTTTGAATAATTAATCCTGTTCATAATTATTAACCCATGTGCATAAATAAAGCTGGACATGCTAACAAAGGATGTGAGAAGGGCACAATGCAACACTGAAACAAAGGGGAGTAAATGTGATATAAATGTTCATAAAATGCTGAGCTGAGATAACAGTTAACACTAGATACATACTGCAGTTATAGCATATGAGATGTATATTCAGGGAATCTATTAGTGGTAAACAACTGCACTGCCATATTCTCCACTTCATTATGTATAAAGAAAAAGAAATGAACCCTACATCTTTTGTGTCATACACATCAGAAAGAGACATGTCTTTGCCATATGTTATTACTTGTTACCATAGAAAGCGGATATATTACCTTTAAACATGTATTAGACAAGCATGTGTTTTATTTCATGTAAATGGTAAATAGTAATATAATAGTCAAAATACATAAGTTACACATGACAACACATATCTGATGACATTTATTAGTTCAGTGTTTCTGTTGGGAAATGGCATGCATCTAGTACATCATTATACTGGACACGCTCACAAGGACTTACAGTGAACAAGACTATAAAAGCAAGTAAACAAAGCAAATGCACAAAAAAGTTTCATAACACAGGCCCAGTCATACCTTCTGATGATCCTGCAGTATGCCAGACAGTAAGAAATGTTTTATAAGCCCTCATGTCCTATAAAGCTCTACATGAAGAACAAAATATTACAGTAATACATAAATGTTTGGATGAAGGCATGCAATATGTAGCATTTTTATTTGGAAATTAAGTAATGCCTGTGAGCAGTCAATGACATATTCAACATTTGCATCTTGCCAGACTCAAATACATGCATTGACAGATATCAGAGAGCTGTGTAGCAACCATTTACACCACAGAAACAGGCATATCAGCTGTGTCATGAAGAACAACCTTGGAAGAGCTTAAATCACTTTCCAATTTTAATGGGTATAGTTTCCCTAACTTGGAGCATGACAATTTAAAAATGTGACCTTCTGACTGTGCCATAACAACTTCCTTTGCCTAAACCACTCTTATCCTACACACTTATCTGACAGACAGATATTATGAGACTAAACATCCCTGCTGGTCATGCTACACACTCTATAGAGACGTATTGACTGAGTTTGCCACAGGACACAGCAATGGAGTTTGTCACAAATAACTGAAATGAATGTGTGAACTAAGAAAGGAGTTTTGTTGTTAATTTGTACAACCTTAATTTGCCAGAATGATGAAAAGGACGTACCTATTTTAATGTTCGCACAACTATAAGCAGTCCAATATCAATGTTGCTTGGTCAAGTAAGCAATTTCTGTCCACACTGTTTTGCACGCACAGACTCCCACAATCAAACCACATTATATCTGTGTAGATATGCTATACAAGTCATTGCTCACTGCATGTGGCAAAAGAACACCATGACATTCCCAGAACAACTGCTTCACTGACCTGAAATCAGAAAATGTGTTTAAAGCTGAATTTACTTCATAAAAATGGACCACAATAACTTAATGCAATAGTGGTTGTGTCACCTTAGTAAACTCACATAATGTTGTCCTTTGCTGGAATTGAACATGTAAGTCCACAGACTAACAAAATGTGTATGAATCACATGCTCCACAGTGGAAATCTTAACACAGCTGTGAGTCTTCACCTATGAGAATCATTAAATTACATCATATGGTTGTGCTACAAACCATTTGAGATAAAAGCAATGAGGGAAGCCTCTCTCACTGTAACTGTACACATTGTCTCATTTTCCCATCCCAAAGGAGAAGGCATACTACTTCTCTAAGGAAAGGCAAATATCATCAGATGGCATCATCAGCAAAAAATAAAGCATTTCTCTGTGAAAAATGAACAAAAGTTCTTGTAAGCGTAATCTCCAGATATACATGCACACAGCAGACAGATGGGTGGCAGCATTGTTACTTACATGCACTTTCACAGTCATACTGACAGAAGTGAGTCTAAGGTGTAATGGCTGTATTTGAACTGACTAGTGAAGATCACAAGTTATAGAACATTGCATGAATCACAAGCTCCACACAAGATGTTGGTTTAGAATTAAAACCATAGAACATTTCAACGGATGACATCACCATTGTTTAGTAGAGTGATAGTTTTGCTAAAAAAGAAAGAAGGTGGTGGAAGAGCCCAATAACATTGTACAGCAATACATCTGATATGCATTAGAAGCCTTTTCTACACAGCATGACAGAGAAGCATACACTCACAGAAGTCATTCATTCCTTGATTCAAACCACCTACCTATCTAGTTACACAGTCTAGACAACACAGTATCAACAGCCAGACCAACAGAAAAAGTTATATCACAACTGTGAGATGGTGCAGTTTTTAAAGCATTATGTAATCAGTGTTTTTCTGAAAGTGGGTTTTGCTTGAGGATACTAGATGTTTATAGGCTAGCTCTCTACTACTGAAAAATATGTCTCCTAAGTGGAAATGTGCATAACATGTGTTAGCACAGAGACAAGTGTACATGGCATACATACACAGTCACACTACTAAATTGCCTACCTATCTAGATACACAATCTAGAGAATAAAGTATTAACTGCAAGCACCACAGGAGAAGCATGACTTTTACATTGAGAGAGTGTGCTTATGAAAGAATGACCTCATCAGTGCATTGCTCAGAAGATTTTTATGGTAAAAGGAGATAAGGGGATAAGGGACTCATCTCCCTGTGTAAATGTTTCCCCTGACTGTAAGTAGATACAGCATTTCTGTTGATGAAGCTATACATACCTAACACATACAAATGAATCACTGTTAGATTAGAATGTTTGTGTCTTTCGGCTTTTCCCGGTTAGGGGTCGCCACAGCGGAACTCCAATCCGCTAATGATTGGCAGTAGATTTTTACGTGCTGGCTTGCTGGGCCTAGCGCACAACCTTCAACGAAGGAACGCCCATTCACGCATGTCAACACAAAGAAGATGCTCTAACTGAGAATCGAACAGGCAACGTCTAACTGTGAGGTGACAATGCTACCGCAACACCACCACCGCAGCCAGCACTATTAGATTAGAATGCCCTACCTATATAGTTACACAATCTAGAAAATACAGTATTAACTGCAATTGCCACAGGAGAAGTTTGACTTTTATGATGAAAGTGTGCTTATGAAAGGATGATCTTAACAGTGTGTTGAAGAGAGGTTGTCTGTAGTAAAAGTGGGATGTGAAGTCTTCTCCCAGTTTAAATGTCTCTCTTTAGTGGAAGTGGAATAAGCAATCTGTTGTTGACGTCATACTTACCTGACACTAGAACCACACACACACACACACAACTGGGAGATGGTAAGAACATCAATAATGCTGTGTTGGTTATTAGTCTGTTAAGTATTGCTCCCGCTCTGCTTTAGACACTGTATTAATGTTCTTTACTGCATAAAACATGGTGAAACAGAGCTTGGTCTGTTTAATGTTACATTAGAGCTCTCGCTGTGTCCTAGAAGCTGTGTAAATGCTTTCTAGTGCCTAAAACACAGGGATTTAGAGGTAGTGACTGTATAATAGTCAAATAACAGCCCCCACTTAAAATTAGAGCTCTTGCTCTGTCCTAGAAGCTGTGTACATGCTTTTAAGTGCTTAAAATGCAGAGTTACTGAGTTAGTGTCTGTATAGTAGTTAAAAAACAGCCCCTGCTTAATTATCAGAGCTCTTATTCTGTACTAGAAGCAGTGTAAATGCTCTCTAGTGCTTAAAAACAGAGATACAAAGCTAGTGTTTGTATAAAGTTGAATTGAAGTTCCCGCTCAGTGTTAGATGCTGTTTTAACATTCTTTACCACATAAAACACGGAGATACTGGGCCAGGTCTGATTAATGTTACATCTGGGCTCCCGCTCTGACTTAGCAGCTGTGTAAATGGTCTTTAGAGCTTACAACATGGAGATACACAACTAGGTCTGTACAATGCTAGCATAGCGCTCAGTTAGGAGCATGTTTCTGAGGGAAATGTCTCAGTGCAGTCTGTAATTAAATTCTGCTGTTTTTCTCCAATACTTGCTGATTAAACACTGTTATCATCTTGCTAAACCTAGTGCCTGTTACTCAATGAAGCATGTGCTACTAGTGTATAAGATACTAAATACTGTCTAACATTGGGTTTCCAAGTGAATGAATCATTGCAATTCTGTCCCTTCTACCTAAACCACCCCACTAAATTATCTGTATTTTTGTTTCCCTTAGCTCTCTTCCCTGTTCCTGCACTCTTTCTCTGACTCCCAGACCAAGGCTTAACAATTATCAGCTATTTTATGGGAATCTGACCTTCCTATTCCTGCAAAGCTTACCTCTGGAGACTGGGAAGAAGTTATGACTAACTACTCCACTGTTTAAGTGCAAATAAAAGCTTAAGTCCTATCTAAATACATTTACCCTATTTGCTCCCTGGAATAGAGGTTCTCTGTCACCAGCGTGAGCACAGTACCATTCACCCTGACGTCCTATACTGACCCTGGTCCTCTAACTCTACTCTGGAAAGCTCACTAATACAATACAATATTATATAACTAACTTCCTGCAATTACACAGAATATTTCCAATATCTTTAAGAAATCCTGAACTAATCTAACAAACGGCTGACTGATAGTATTTTTTCCACATTCAGCAGCTACTCGTTAGGTCCCCACTCCATTTGCCCTTGCTATGCTCTGGCTCACTTCACTCCCCTCCCACCCCCATTCCCACCCTCCCCCAGATCATTTCATTTACACTTATCCACCTTAATCACACCATTTCCAACTTCTCCCATGCCCCTCCCACCTAGTTCCTTACTGACACACCTCTTCCCCTATAATACCGTCACACACCTCAATGTTCCCACTTTCTATGCATACTCTACCTTTAAATCGTGCCTTTCAAACCTTAAGCTTTACTCCTGATACCTATACTTTGCTTCTTATACCACCTCACTTCCTATCACACACATTTACCCCCACCCTACTTCTACCCAAAAACAGTACTCTACATCCAAATACCAAACCTGAGACTCCTCTGCAAACCAGTCTTTCTATCCCAAACTATGCCACTTCCCTTTCTAAAATAAAATTATCTCCCTCCCTCCCAACCACATCTAAGCAGAATAAAAAATGTCCTCCCATTTAAACACTTACTCTACTTCAAACTGCTACTTCTATCATGAGAAATCCATCCTAACCCAGGCCCCTCTCAACCTACCTTAAATAATAATCCTCTTGTACAAACATTTACTAACCTCACCCCTTTCACAAAGCAAGTATCTTTCTGCTCTATCAACCTCAGGAGTGTAGTAAATAAAGTACAGGACTTCCATGCCTGGTTAGTTAACTATACCCCTGGCATAGTCACCCTGACTGAAACCATATAATAAAGATAGTGAATTTACCCCACTTGGCTATAATATCCTAAGACTTGATAGACAAAAGAAAAGAGGAGGAGGCGTAGCCATACTCCTCCGTGACCACCTCTCAATAACTACCCCAAAACTCCCTCTACCCACTTTCTGTACAGCTGAACTCCTACTTACCAATATTAAACTTAACAGCTTTACCACCATAACTGTTGTAGCAATCTACATCTCCACTGGGAATAATCTTAGTATACTTGAGAACATCCTATCCCACCTCTCACAGACCACTCACAATGAAGCCATCATTCTAGGAGATGTAAACATAGATTGGCTTACAATTCAAACTCGCTATAGTACCTCTTGTATCAGCCTACATGGATTTGAGCAACTAATCACTTCCCCTACCCATATTAGCAAGTCACACCTGCCACAGTCTCTCCTGGATTGGATTTTGGTGTCTCATCCCCAAAATTACCACAACACCCACACTCAACCAAATTCCCTTAGTGACCATTGCCCTATCACAGTAACTAGACACACTCCCCATTTCACCAGACCTTTCAGGTTTATCACTTCCCGTAAAATCTCATCCTTTAGTCCAGACTCTTTCATAAACCAACTCTCTAATATTAACTGGTCCCATCTCACAACACTCCCCTTAGATGAGGCTATCCACTCTTTCAAATCTACCTTTCTAAACATCCTCAACTCCCTTGCTCCCCTCCATACTATCAGAATCAAAGCAAATACTGATCCTTGGCTGACCAAACCTACTAGAGCCTTGATGAAATGACATGACAAGATATGGAAATTATGGACCAAAACTAAGACCGCTTCTCTCCCACAGACCTACAAAGAACTTAGAAATAAAATAAAGAAAATTATCAACAAAGACGGGGTCATATTCTATGCAAACCCTACCACTACCCTAAAATCCGATGCTAAAAAATTCTGAACCTCAGTCAATCATATACTGTATCCAGGAAACCCTTCCCCTCCTAACCCATGCCTGAATAAAACTTGTGAAGAAACTGCCACTGAATTTAACAATAATTTTATTAACACAATAACTACCATAATTAATGACCTCCCCACTAGTAAAAATATTAAAAACCCCACTTTCTCAACTCCCCCTCCTTATCCTTCTAATTCTTTCTCTCTTACATCCATCTCAACTAACTATATTAAATCTCTACTCTCTAAACTCAAACCCTGCTCCCCCTCAGCTGATAACCTACCCTCTTACTTCCTACATATAGCTGCTGAACCCCTAGCCTATCCAGTATCCATCCTGATCAACTGATCTATCTCTGAATCATATGTTCCATCAATATGGAAAACTTTCTACACATTACCCATACATAAAGGAGGTAGTTCTTCTGATACATCAAACTTCAGACCAATTGCTATACTGTCTCCCCTCTCCAAGATTCTTGCATTCACAAGCAGATAATGCAATACCTTCTACAACAGAACCTTCTAACACACACACACAACATGGATTTTGTCCCAAACACAGCAGTACAACTGCACTAATATCCTTCATCAGTACTGTATCACTGGCCCGTGACAATAATAAACAAGTCTCATGTCTGTTCCTCAACCTGTCCAAAGCCTTTGACACTGTCTCCCATCCCCTCCTCCTAGACAAACTCTCTTACTTAAGATTCTCTCCTCCCACCATATCCTGGTTTTCCATCTATCTCCCTAACTGCCAGCAAGCTGTTAAATGGCACTCTGCTCTATCTCCCCCCTAAGCGTCCCGATGGGTGTCCCCCAAGGATCCATACTGGGGCCACTGCTCTTCAATATTTTCACCAACGTACTTTACACTTCTTGTCCCACTTGTACAATATGCTGATGATTCTACAGTCATCACCATTGCTGACAATCCATCTGACTTCCACTCTACTACCCAAGCATCATTCAACTCCATAGAGACATGGCTTTGTTACAACAAATTAATTCTCAACCCTAAGAAAACTAAGCTCCTACTCTTCCTCCCAAAAAACCTCATCAATCTCAAAACTACATTTTCCATCCTATCTAGCAATAACACTGTCATTACCGCTGATCCTAGCACTAAACTGCTAGGAGTCATAATAGATGATCAGCATAAATTTGATCTCCAAATCACTATATCAAAAAGACTCACCAGAAACTAGGACTCCTTTACTGAAACAAAAGACATTTAACCAAAACAGCCAGAATAACTATCTCCCATGCATTTCTTCTTCCCACCTTTCTTTATAGCTATCAATTATACAAAAATCTTAATACCACACTCATAACCAAACTTGAAACTACCTATAATAAAGTTGCTAGATTTGCTGCAAACCAAGCCTACAAGTTACACCATTGCCTATCTTTTAAACAATTGCAGTGGTTCAAATTCCCTCATTTGCTGCTACTACAGCAACTGCTAATTATCCACCCCATCCTCTGTCTACCATCATTCTGCCCTAGCCTTCTATCAATTATATCTAAATATCCCCAAACCAGGACACTACGTAGCTCATACCAAGACTTCCTACAAATCTATAAACCCAAAACCAAAACAGGGTGTTAACTCTATAACTATAATCCTGCTACAACTTGGAACCAACTACCCCTAGAAATTAGGTCCCTTGACCAAAGTATTTCAAACTAGACACTCAGAAATACCTAATAAATAAATGGTCCTGCCACTGTAGTCATCCTCCCTGAAACTACCCAACCCTAGCTTCTGTCCCTCACCCTCCTTTCTCTTCCACTCTCTACCTTAATAATCATCTACCTCTCTGTCTCGTTGCTTAACCACTACATTACCTTACTACTCCTTCTGTACCTATACTGTATATAACTATTTAGAAATAATGAACACTGCACTCCCTGCATGATATTGTACCTAAGTTTTTGTTGTAAGAATTCTGACATTGTACTCTACTGCTTTTCTGTATAATTTATTGTAAATGCTTTTTCCAGTTTGATCTCTAACATTATATCCAACTGTTTTCTATATAATTTTATTGTTAAATTGTTACTTCTCTAACTAATTGATTAGCTGCAAATGTCATTTTCTTGCTGATTGTATGTAAAATGTAAATACTGATTGCGGAGCTTTTCTCCTCGGGTCTCCAATGAAAACGAGCTAAACGCTCAGTTGGACTAATCCGGTTAACAAATGTAAAATAAATAAAAAATAACAGACATGTATGAGTCATAATAAATATAATTCAGACCATGGATTGAAATGAAACCTAATATCCTGCAGTAATTTCTGGAAAGATGTGAGAATTTTTTGAATGAATATGAAACACATGAGGGACCAAGCATGTTAATGCTGGTAAGAACCTGGGCTATGGTGTGATGCCCCAGCACTGGCCCAGTAATCAAGGAGCCACAATCCCCACCACTAGCAACAGTGGGGGATGTACACACTGTTAAGCCTGAAGGCTTAATAACTATTTAGCCGAAACCGGTCTGTTTGTTCTCATTATATTAAAATAAACCTTATTGTCACTGTTTTGCTGGCTCTTGCTTTTTTTTTAATTATACTGAGGACTTTTGAGCCGTGCAGCTACCATACTTACAGGTTATTTCCACTTGAACATTATTGTAGTACACCACGAATGAACTCCTACTTTCCAAAATTAAACTCACACAATTAAAGGGACAGTGACAACATATTGAAGCAAGGGAGGGCATATGCATTAGACTTCCTCACAGAAATGGCAATAATAAAATACCATAAGATGAACATTACATACAACAACATCAGCTTAATAAATATACACCAGTAAAAAGTGAGATAGTGGAGTGGAGAGAGAGAGAGAGAGAGAGAGAGAGAGAGAATGGAGAAAGAGACATACCAAGAGTTTAGTTTATGGGACCTTTATGAACATCTTTATGGTGTGTTAGTTTTAGGTGTTTCCTCATTATTACTCTGTCATTCTCTGTACCAGTAAGTGATTGCTATAGGGAACAGGAAGGGGTAGGACAGTAGAAAATAGATTAAGACATAACCAGGACAGGGATGGTTTAATAAGTCTCCCTGTTGGAGGTGGAATGGTTTTTCAATTGCATTCTTGCTGCAGTATTCAAATGCTATGTTCATAAAATGTTGCAACTTGAGATAAATAGAGATGTTTGTATTTAAACATAGGTTCACAGGTTCACAGGCCCTTATAGGCCTAGCCAAGAATTTCACCCATATCCCCCCAAAGTCAGCACCTGTTTTCTCTATCCAACAGGGACACAGGTGGGATCCCAGGGGTATATTTTCTGTTTCCCATCCAGTCATCCAGGTTCCTCCTAAAGAGGGCTAGTGAGATACTGTGCTTAACATGGAGAGGAATTCTGTTCCACAGATTGGGGAGTCATTGTGACACAAATCTATCCCACCAACAAGTTCTGTTAATGTCACAGACCAGGTGAAGACCTTGCATGTGTGTAGCACGAGTGGAGTTTGACTTACAGATATGCAGCAACTCCATCAAGGCCGAGACATGAGATGGCCTTCTATGCCAGACACAGGTCACGTCTGAGCAGTCTGTACAAGACTGAGTAGAGGGACAGGACTTTTAGCCTATCTGTATAGGATAGGTGCCTGAGACCCTGAATTTTTCTGGTCAGGAACCTCTGTGGTCTCTCCAACTGCTGCATGTGCTTGGCAATGTACATGCCAAAGGAGGCATTGTACTGGATAATGGGTGTATTGAGAGAGGAGTACAGGGATGTTATGAACTCCTTGTTCCTGGATGAAATACCCTTACTTATGAGGTGGGCCATGTAGAAAGCCTTCCATACAATGGAGGCAACATGGTGGTCAAAAGTCAGGTTGCTATCAACCTGGGTGCCCAAGTCCCTCACGACTGATTTGGTGCTTAGTGCATTGTTATTAATGTGATAATTAGTGGGAAAACCATTTTCCCCAAAGGGGATAATGATGCATTTCTTGTCATTCAGTTTGAGGCCATGCTTCTGACACCAGTCATTAGTTTGGTTAAGACCCTCTTGAAGGATGTTCACATGACTAGTAGAATTTATGACAGTGCCCAGCTTGCAGTCATCTGCAAACTTGGTCAGCCACAAACAGTAGACGCCCAAAGATTGATACTTGGGGTACGCCGCTTGTAACAGGTCTACTACTAAAGGTGGCTTCCCCAATTTTGACTGAGTGGGTTCTATCAGTGAGCCATTTAGCTACCCATCTGGTAACTTATGGGTTGAAGCATAGCTGGGAGGGTTTATCTATTATGCCTGAGGGGGAAATAGTATCAAAGGCTTTGCTTAGGTCAAGGTTGGCGGTGTGCACTGTCTTGCCCTCATCCATGGCTTTGATGACTGTTTTGAAGAAGGTGACCAAGTTTAACAGGCATGATTTCCCTTTGACAAAACCAAACTGTGTGGGATCAAGTGTTTGGAGGTTGCCAATGTCCTTGTTTATAAGGTCAATGATAATGCGTTCCATGGCCTTGCAGATCAGGCTAGTTAGGCTGATGGGACTATAATTGCCTGGGTCAGTGGACACTCCACCTTTTTGCAGAGGGATGACAGTGGCTGTCCTCCATTCTGCTGGGACAAAGCTGGTGCACAGGCATTGATTGAATAGGGTGCCTAATGGTGCTGAGAGCAATTGTTTGAGTTCACATAGGACACAGCCAGGGATATTGTCGGGTCCCATGGAGGCTGTATTTTTTTGCCTTTGAAAGGGCATTAATAACCTGCTCCCTGTTGATCAGGCAAGGGGTGCAGGTGCTGGGGATGTCTTGGGTTACTGATGAGTGGATAGAGGGGATGAAGTTTTCACTGAACGCATCTGCCAGCAGGTTGGCTATATCTATGGCGTTTGTGTATGTGGTATTCCTGACCACCAATTCAGAGCAGATTTGGGAGTTACCTTTGAGATTGCAGAGGTATGATTGTCGTTAGTGGATGTGGCCAATTTGGACTCAAAGTTAGCCTTAGGGGATTTCACCAGTGAACTTATTTGCTTGTTCAGACAAAGCAGAGATTGCTTCCAACTTGGTAACTGCTCCTTCTTGGTCCTGGACAGCAATGTTTTTCCTTTTATTATAGAATCTGTTTATTGCTGCTGTCCACCACACAGGTTTACTCTTCCTTGAGGATGATGATTTGTTGCTGTCAGGTGTTGCTAAGTCATTGCAGCTATATAGGTGCTCATATAGTTTTTTGGTATAGGCTTCGACATTAGTGCTTGATTCAACTGAAGGGATGGTGGCTGTAAAGCTGCTTATACCTGCTCTCAGGAGGTTGTAGTCAGCTTTGGAAAAGTGTTTTTGTTCAACCCTGGCAAGGGGGACGGGGGGTTAGGGAAGATGGTGACTTCAAAAGTGATTGCTTTATGGTCAAATCTTACCAAGGAGAATGACACTGTAGGGGTGCTACAGTGGCTACTCATGTTGGTTAGTAGCAGGTCCAGGATATTTTCACCTCTTGTGGGGGTGTCAACTGGCTGATCCAATGCATTGGCACTGACACTGGAGGCGCATCCACATCCAGCTTGATAACAGTGAGGGTCTAGTCCTCACCCTAAGAACTATCATCACTGTATTCTGTGTCAATTACCTGGGTCAGTGCCAGACATGGCATTAGTTAAGCAATACTATGCAAAACCTTATCAATCCTGCCAATACTGGCACCAAGCCCCATCCATCTCCACCACTCCTGCTCCTGGAGGGTACCACTGCACCAGCAGCTGGGTAGGTAGGGCAGGGGTTGTGGAGGCAGCACTGACATGTGGTGACCCAGGTGTGCTGGGTATCTGCGCTATCTGTGTTGGTGCCTCTGCAGCCAACTGTGGAGGTAAGGCAGCCCAAACCTCAGTGGTGGGTCCAGCTCCCTGTGCTGCTGGTCATTTTTGTTCTCATCAGCAATGTATCGAAAAAATGGGGAGACAGGGTGGGGGGAGAAAAAAGAGAGAATTAAGTCAATGGCATGTCACATTATTTTATTATTTCAATATGTAAACAGACATGAGAAATAAATATGTGTACCTTTGCCATATCCAGATATGATGGGAAGGCATTAATGTGCAATAAAATCAATCAATCGCAATGCTATGATATGTCAAATAGAAACATTTATTTGACTATGCCATATCTTATATATGCTTTCAACGTTAATAACTGCATTTGCAAAAATTGAACTGTTAATGTTCTAGTACAGTATTCCAGTCAGTATTTTATGAATAATATCCTGTGATAAAATCTAAGGCCTGTTTCTGGATATTGAACCCCTACATACAATTAACCTGATGTACTCATTGCCTAATGTAGGCACCAAGAGTTATTGGAGCAGACATGTATGTTTGATATACAAGTTTAGGTTTGCCTGTTAAAGACGACAAAGTGATGGACTGAAAATACTTACCTGGCTTGAATTCTAACCTGATGCATACTTAACCCATGCCTTTCTGAGGTGAGTTAGTCTCTCCTGATGCGACTCATGATTCCCTGCTATCTCTTCCAATAATGGAGTTGTGTGTAGCAGCACAGACTCTATCTAGATGGTTCCCTACAGGGCGAGGAGTTCTATAGCTCAACTGCTTTGGGCATCTACTGTGGTGCACAGTATGCCCAAGATAGGAAAACAAAGATCACGGACTGGACACCATGGCAGGGCTAGCCTCTCGACAGTGTAAAATATGGCTCTAGGTTGTTCAGTCATGTTGACTAATGCTGCCAAATTTGGCATGGGTATTTGCCATTGATAAGTGGTGTGAGGACCAGGCTTACCAGTCCACAGGACACCAAAGACCGATGGAAGGAGTACTTCCACCAACTTCTGAATGAAGAAAACCTGTAGTCCCCAGACACAGCCTATGATGAAAGAAGAGGAGGAACCAATCATAGAGTAAATAAAAACAGCACTACATCAGTAACGAAAATGAAGTCAAGGAACGCTGCAGCCTCAGATGGGGTCAGAGCAGACATAATGAAATTTTCGGGTGAGATAGAGAAGAAATGGTTCCTGAGGATACTCATAGCAGTATGGAGAGAAAGGCATATCCCATATGTCTGGAGAATAAGCATACTAGCACCACCGTTCAAGAACAAAGGGAACATTCACATACAGAATGTAGCACAACTGACCCAATGTTTGCAGTGAAACAGATATTTGAGAAGAAGTGAGGGATGAAGAAAGAGTCCAACTGGCCATACCTAAACTTGGAGAAAGCATACGACAAGGTCCGAAGAAAGATGGTTTGGGTGCCTGTGATGCTTCGAAGCTGCAAAAATATTGGTAGAATTACTACAGGCTATGTACAAGGACCCAGTGACTCAAGTGTGAACAGTGTTTGGTCTCACAGAGCAGTTCCCAGTGGGAGTGGGTGTGCATCAGGGTTCAAATCTAAGCCCAGTGCTCTTCATACTGGTGATGCACTACTTTAGCAAACAGGTCAAAGGGTCAAATCAACAAAGTTGCTGTATGCTGACAATGTGGCAATTCAGGCTGACTCTAAGCAAGAACTTCAGCAAAGGACAGGAGAATAGAAGGCAAAACTAAAGACAGATGGTATGAAACTGAATACAGGTAAGACAGTTTTAATGAGAGCCAAAGGGAGAAGACGAAACTGACAAGTGAGATAGAATGGAAAATAGTGGAACAGGTTAACAGCTTGAAGTATCTGGGAGGGGTGGTTGAGAAGAAGGGAAGTCTAAATGAGGAGGTCAAAGCTAGAATCAGAGGTGCTGAAGGCAATTGGCACAAATTGTCAATGGTAGCGTATGACAGAAGAATGTCAAAGAATCTGAAAAGTAAGGTCTACAAAACAGTGGTGCAACTAGTGCTACAGTATAGTACAGAAACCTGGGCAGTAAAGGCAGAGCAGCTGAGGAAGCTAGAGGTGATGAAGATGGAGTGATCAAGATGGGTGGTAGGATGCACACTGTAGGGCAGACAAAAAATGTGATGACATAAGAAAAGAAGCCAAAGTAGCTCAAATTGCAGGAAAGGTCAAATACACCAGATTACAGTGGTTCGGGCACATGCAGAAAAGTAGAAGACAACATGGTGAAGAAGATTTGGTACAGACAGGAAGAATGCGACAGGAAATGAGGGCATCCAACAAAGAGTTGGTTTGACACTAAAGCTGTTTCATTTTATAATCAAACATAGTCCTTTCAATAGCCACATAAATGCGGATGGTTTATCCTTGTCCATAACACATCCCATTCAGTAAAAACGTGGATGGGGGTACTGTGTCAGACTGGCTATTTAAATTCTAGTTTGATGTGCTGAGTATTCTATCCATTACAGCAAAAACCTAACTGTTGTACAGATAGTTAATGTAATATGGTAGTAAAGGCATGTAATACCATAGGCACTGTGAAAAATCTGAAAAGCTACTCCTAAAAGGAGGGCTTGTAGCCCATAACTTCAGAGGCATTGAGAGAAGGATTTTTTATGATAGCAGTACTGACTCTTGGGCAGACTTGACTGGAAGGAGATGTGAAGTACCAGGAACATACATGTAGTTGTGTTCTACAAATACCAGGAACATAGCTGTGGATACTCAAGGAGTACCAACGTTGTGTATGAGGATTTACTGAAAGTTACAAGGCTGCCTGACATAAACTGGAGTACCAAAGTTGTGGACTGTCAGAAACTGACTTGGTTTTTGACAGGCATTAAGCTGAACTGCAAGTAAGCAGAAATTATATGAAGCAAGAATATATACTGGCTTTGTTTACATTGTGTGCGAAGTCCAAATTTGATTTTCATCACTAATAGTAAGCTACATTTTACCAAGACTGTATTGAGTGTGTGCTGTGTACTACAATACTCGTGTACTACATTCACAAACCCAGATACAGAGGGTCCAGCATTTTTGACAATTATCCTGTTCTTGCTACCATACATTATGTGACAATTGGGGAGAGATGGGCGAAGGCTGCCAGCCAAGGCAAATAGAATTTGATATATAATTCTATCATTTGTATAAATAAATGTAAAATACAGGCTTGTGTTTTTAAATGAAAGAAAACACTGTAAAATGTGAACTTCAAGATGGTTGCAACATTGCCATCTGCTGTAAGGAAAATCAAGCCAAGCATTTCAAATGTCTTTGAAAGTACAATTATCTAAAAAAATGGTGCCAGAGCAGCTAGCTGAACACATTCTTCCTATTGTCTTAACTTAAGGAATAATTGTTAGAGTGTACATGTGGAAGGTGCTTTATTGCTTTAGTTTCTGCTAGAGTGTATATGTGAAATGCCTTTTATTGTTGTATTCTCCTGTGCAGGTGTTATCTTGCTAAATAATGTAAATGGAGTTTCTATTAGCCTGGGAACTCAGAGCAGGTGTCAAGATGATGCAATATGAATACGGGGAAAATCTAAGTGTCAAAAATGATGTAATCTGGGGAGGTCCCAGAGACATGTTTGTTAGTGATGTTTTATAAACTGTCTCTCAGAGAGAGACCGAAGAGCATTTTGATCTTGATATCCAACTTACCAGCACTCTGCCTAAGCTCACATGTAAGTTTCTAGCACTGTGATTTCTTGTAGGAATAGTTAAAGGTAGTAAAGATTAATTAGGTATTTTCCTTGAAATCAGACCAGTCCTATTGTATTATTTTAAGTTTCTGTGTGATCTCTGAACTCTTAGATATCTCTGTGATGTAGTTTTGTCTTGTGTTTTAATTATTTATTATTAAATATTTTTAAAACTTTCTACCTGTGGCTGCTTTGTGTAGAGATGAGCTCTAGAGTACAATGCATATTTATATAGAGTTTATTGTAATAGGCCACTCTGATAAGCCTTAGACTGTATAGTCACATTACTATCGGATAATAATATTGCACAGTAATAACTGGACACCCTTTTGAGAACCTTTAGCAGCTGACATTATTAACTGGGTGGTGGCAGTAATTACTACTATATAGTCTGGGTAAAGGGGCACAGTTGTTGAATCTGTGTCAGCCTTTCCCAGGAGTGTCTGTGAAGTTGTATAAATACTTATCTCAAAGTGTGTGTGTGTTGTGTCAGCTACTTGAGCAGGGACATGAAGCACTGGTTGGACAGAGAGGGTACTGGAGGTTTTAGCTTGCCCAGTTAGGCTGAGACCTGGACCCTATAGCTGTGCCAGTGGGTAGTCTTATTGGGGACCTGGTAAGCAAGGGAGCAACCAGCCCCAGAATGACTGTGATCTCTGTGTGCATTTAAGGGAAATTGTACTTTACTGTGTGTATTGGTTATCCTTTCCTCTTCTATGAGATGACCTCCCTGGTGTTAGTGGTGAGGACTGAGGCTCCTTGATTGCTGGGCCAGGGCACAGTCGTCACACATTACACTCATGATTTTTTGTCAGAGGCGTAGCTAGCTCAACCAGCACCCTGTGACAATCCTACAAACTAGCGCCCCACTTCCCTCAACTCACTGAACAGCAGAAAAGAAAAGCCACTCCTTCTAGTGGCACACCAACCAGGTGGCCAGATACACACCACAATCCCTCCCTCCCACCTGCCTCAACTCTTCAATGAAAAAAAAATCCACAATCAAGCCCCTTGGGCTCCTGGAAAGGCAGAAGATAATCAGTTACCATTTCTTCACTATCCCCCGATACTCTTTCCTCACATTTTAGTTAAAAAAAGATTTTTTTTTTAAACTATAGCAAGAGGTTTTTACCTTTTTTACTTTTCAATGGTAGCAGTTGCTACATTCATTTAGACCACACAGGTTTAACCACAAATAATAAAAAAAGAAAAAATATTTTACTTTTAAACTGTAGCAAACTGTTTGCTATCATGTAACAAGCAGTTACTACTATTACTACTAAGGTCAAACCTAGTGGTGCGTGATTTAGGAACACAGGTTGACAGCAACCTAAACTTCGATCACCATGTTTCCTAGTGCTTTGAAGTTGCACACCTCATAAGTAAGGGCATAGCATCCAAGACTAAGGATGTTATAACTCCTCGCAGCTCAACCCTCATCAGATCAACTAGTAGAGTACAATTTTCCATTTTGCATGTACTTCACTAGACACGTGCAGCAGCTAGAGAGACCACAGAGGTTTCTCACCAAGAAAATTCAGGGCTTAGAAAACATGACCTACATGGAAAGACTGAAAGCTCTGTCACTGTACTTTGTATCCTACAGGCTGCTGAGACGTGACTTATGCCTGGCCTACAGTCTCTGACCCTGCCCAAATGGAAATGCTGCATGTCCACAAATCAAATGGAACCAAGAGTCACTCACTCCATGGACCTCAACCTAGCCTATGGCATCAACAGAACATGCTGGAGAGACAGATTTATCTCCCAGAGATTGACACTCCTCTGGAATAAACTACAAATTCACATGAAGCAGAGCTCCTCAATGACCTTATTTAAGTGCAACCTAGATAATTGGATGAGAGACCAAAAATTCACCCTGGGGGTGGCACCTATGTCCCTCATGGATAGGGGCAGTCAGTGCTGATGATAGACTCACCCTGTAAATAAAGACCATCTAACAATGGTCAGTTAGGGAACATGGGTATAATATGGCTAGGATTGTGAAGACTCTAGGGCCATTAGACTAGTAACCTCCTATGAACCTACAGATTAGACCATACATGAAGCACTATAAGGCCTCAGGTATGACTGCAAATGCAATATCGGCTTTTAAAAGCTGGCACTGCACTACAGAGCAATCAAGAATTTCAATGATGGATTGGAAGGCTGATCTCACTCTCTAACACTTTGTGCCGAGGGCAGTTGCCCTCTTTGCCCTACTCTAGTTAAGCTACTGATTACTGTCAAATGAGTGGTATTGTGTCAAGCTGTATCTTATGTGCTTTACAAAATACTGCATCAAAATTTTCTGATCAGTTTTCCTTTTATTCCATAATATAATAAACATGAAGATGAAGAAATTATATTTTAAATTTCTGGACTGTTTACACTACACTGCCGTAGAAGTATTGCCTGTGTGGAGCAGAACGCCTTGCTAGCCAGATGATACCTTTTTGCAATCAGTTGTTAATGGTATAAAGCTTTTGTACCCAGGTCCTTCTCCACTCTTCTGCATCCTACTAAATTCACAGAGCATAAGACACAAAACAGACCAGAATAGTGCCTTTATTACCTTGTTTAAGCCTGATTTACTGGCTATCACAGATTCATAGGCCAGACCAAACAATCCATCCTTAAACAATTACTTCCCTGGTTACAACTACTTCTTTGACACAAACCAGGCTTGAGAGAAGGAGGGCAGAGCTCATTTTCTGTTCTAATAATACTTAAACATCCAAATACTTGTTCATTGAAACATTGATACTTCTTGTAAATTGCTACCTACATGCATTCCCTTTCCCAAGAACACCATACTACATCTCACTGTAGCCACCTCCCTCTTCTCTTCCCTTGCTAAATACCCTACTAAAATAAATCATTTCCTCAATAAATAATAAAATAAACATGTCATAATATCTGGAGACTTCAGTGTCAGCCTTCCCAATCCCATTTCCAATTACCTGAATACTTTTCCCACATAATTCAAACTTATCCAGCTCCCAACTCAGAATACTAGACCAAACCTCAACACATCTTGCCACTGCCTATCCAATCCCATATTTACTAACATCCTGTCATCTCAAACATCACCATCCACCCAGCATCTTCCTGTGAGAAATGCCCTATAGTTTTCCACATCCATTATCCATATGTAAAAATGCCTCCAAAGCCCATAGCTTTCTATCACAGATGACAGCCTAACATTAAATCTACCTCTTCTCAAAAGATTGGTCACTAATTCTGAATTCAATTTACCCTAAAACTGATGGAGAACTAAACACCTCTATACTGGATGACCTGTAAAGCTCCTGTTCCCAGTAATCCAATGACTATACAAGCTAAAAATTAATAACTAGTCATCCTATGAGCTTAAAGCTCTTCTATAGGTTAGAAACATGGCATGATATTCTTGTAAAGCCCCTCTCACTACTATAAAGAGATAACACTATACCCATCTACACCCATCTATCCTACCAAGCAATCAATATGTGTTATAAAAGACACCGGATGAAATATTAATCCTTATTAATAAAATCACCCAAAAATGTCTGTAAAGAGGTCAGCTATCTTACAAGATGGAATTACCTTCCCTTCCATAAATTCCACATCCTCACAACTTACTGTCTCTGACTTCCTTTCTCATTTCAGCAACCTTCCCATTCCTTACTCTAACCAGTTATAAACTTGCTTTGCCACTCTCCACTACCCTCCATCTATCCCATCATTCAGTTTCAGAATTATCATGGCCAAGGATGTCTACCAACCACTCAGATGCATTAAACCTGATAGCCCTCCTGGTATGGAAAATCCATCTATGCTTTATTTATAACTGCAGAGACAACATCATAACCCTACTGAAATACACCTACAGCCTATGGTTAAAGTGTTTACCTTACATCCAAAAGATGCAAGGTTTGTTTCTCACATGAGGTAATTAGCTAGACTTAAAATATCCCACAAGGGCAGTTAGCCTAGTATTAATCTAAGACATTATGAATTAGTGCATTAGAATTAATATTATGCTTAATATCTGGAAAAAATACTATTTTAAAACCTATCCTTAAAAATCTAGTTTATCAAATCCCTCACTTTTCCAACTAATTTCTCCTGTACCTAACCTAGGAAAGATTCTGGAAAATTACTTTACTTGCAACTCACTCAATACATCAACAATACCACCTTCTCTCTCAAAAGCAGCATAGCTTCAGGCTGATGTTCATCCATACCAATCCGAACACTCACAGAAAGCATTCTTCTTAGAATGGACAAAGGCCAAATTACTGGAGTCATGTTTTGGTCTAATAAGAGGCATTGATCTTGTCAACCACTCAGTTCTCCTAACCTATCTCACTGAAATGAGCATTACTGACGGCATATTACCCTTATTCCAAAACTGGTTTGATAACTGCCACTTCTTAATAAATTTCAGCTCAGTAACCTATGTATCAGTCCCATTGCAGAAATGTATCCCACAAAGATCTATTCTGGCACCTCTCTCCTTTTCTATCTAAATTAACACACTGCCTTTTGACCTACCCCATCCTCTTCTCCTGCTTTATTCTGATGGCATGGTCCTATTTCACTCCAGCTATTCTCTCTTTGTTCTCCTGAACTTGAACTTCAGGCCAATGTTCATGTCCTTACTCCATGGGTCAGTGATAAACAATTATTGTTTAACTTGTCTAAAACAAAAACAATCCTTTTGGTACATAGGCAAAAGCCCACCTTTGTCTCCAGACCTCTACAAATCCTTGATCAGCTAAATAACATTACTGAAACCATTACTTCATTCTAATACCTAGGGATTTGGTTGGACCCCTTCCTAAATTTCCAGTTCCACCTGGAATAGAGACACACAAAAATAAACTCTTTCCTATTCTGGTCTAATAGCATCTTTCCTTTTCTTTCCAAACGTGGTAGGAATGTTCTAGGTAAAGATATCTTACTAGCACAAGTAGAATATGATCTTCCTCTGATTGCTGCAGCCACTAAAAGAAATGAATCATCCATTCAAACCATCTCACATGCCATTTGCAGACATACCTCTCAACCTAGAAACATCAAAAATCTGGACAAAGGCCCATAAAAATAGGTACAAATATGTAATCCCACCCACTCCAGTGGAATTGTGGGATACCAACTTTCAAATGCAAACTGAATATGGCCCCAGACTCTGTAGTAAATGGTAACCATTTTTTTAAATGTGTAGCAATAATGTTCGTTGGGAAGGGAGAAGATGATGAAAGTTACGATTTTGTTTTTGGTGACTTGCAGTACGTGGGCTTTGTGGTAAAAGTGGGAATTTAATGGTGGCAATATAATAATCATAGCAAAATATTATAGTTTGCTAAGACCTCCAAAAGTCATTCTCCATGGCTTATTTATCAGTGGCGTAGCTAGAGTTTGTACCACCTAAGGCTGTCTTTGGGTTTGCCACCCTCCCCCTCACAAAATCATAATTGGATGGGGCCCCCCATACACAGCCCTCCCCCATGCAGCCATTCCAATATCCCATTACTTGGCTATTTGGCCCCATTTACCATAAACACTAATGTGCATACTGCCTCACTTCTACAATGAGTTGGATTTCTTTAAAACTTTTACTTTACATTTTATAGCACAAACACTAGTAGACATCTACTAAACAAAGCACTACAGTCTCACAATGAAAATAGACTTAACATTAAAACTTCTCTGCCCTTGAAACTCACATTCATTGAAACAGCATTGAAACCCACATTCAAAGAAAATGTATCTGGCCAGTGACAGAAAAAGATTAACTTTGGGCTGTTTTCAAATCTTAGGTCCCTTGCACATGAACCATGCATGTATTCTTTGATACACATTCCTGATTGTATTAAAGTATATTCCTTGTTTAATACAGCACACTTGTTAGAGCATGTTTTAAACATTTTTCCAGCAAGCAATGAAATAAAATGCGTGAACCAATAATGACAAAACTGCCCAATTCAGAACATTTCCATCATAAATGTCTACTCAAACTTCTACACTCCACCAGCATCAGTAAATATGCACAGTCTCTGCAGAAGTAAAAGTAATCTAAATAATTCCACATTAAAGAGATCTAGACTGTAACTAATGAAGAGGATGCTGCTAGCAAACATCTTTATAGTTCACTGTTTCATCTACAAATAGACTGCCTCTTGCCCTTGAGGAATATATTTCCTATGTTACATTTAAAAAAAATAATAAGCTAGTAATATTGCAATAGGGAATGGATGGCAAACTGATAACAGGTTCATAGCTTCTAGGTATCTCCACCAAAGAGGACATTCTCAGGACTGCAGCATCCACCCCCTTAAAAAGTACATCACAGTACAGTATCAGCAATCCATCTACATACTGTGGGAGTAGAACCCACTGCCTTGTGCATCAAAAGCAAGTATTCTACCTGTTGTGCTACTATTACAAACAGACTTTGTATAAGCAGCACTAAACTTCTCTCCCCCCTGAAGAACTATGCAGTACAAGAAATCTGGAAAAAGCCAAAATGTATTGGGGGGGGGGACGACACAGGCCCTAAAGCAGCAGGGACACATTTTAAAAATTGTTTTTATAACCTTAGAAAAGTTGCTAGAATAAAATGTTGTTTCCACGCATTTCCTGAAAGATAGGATGACTGAAACTTTAATGGCTATCATTATGTAGTGAATTCTGTTCTCACTGATTTGCCAGAAAACCACAAATTTAAAGAGGAACAGACCAAAAGTATGAGCCACACATTCCAGACATTCTGTAAAACTTAACTACTAGCATTATAAGTGGTGATATGGGTAGAGAATTTAGGCTCTTGCTTCTTGTACTCAAGGTACAGGGCTTGAGTTTGAGTAACTCTAATCACCAGTCACACTTAAGTGGGGCATTACACACATACACACACACTTGTTGATGTCAGGAACAAATTTGTCCCAAAAAAAAAAATCCTGGGAAATTCAGAAAGTAAAGGGGCCACCCCAATATTTTAAGTGGTATTTAGCAAGCAATTTGGTATGATTGAGAAGTATGCACATAACATATTTCTTGCCCTGTACTCACCTTTGCAGCCTCTGGGTTCCCATCTAAGCACATCACAATTTCATTGTTTGTTCTCTGCATTGTCCTTCCAAATTACCCCCTTCTTTTCCTATTGTACCAACCTAAATTGGCAGAACCCCCTGCCCCTTTATTCTCTGCATATTAATTGCTTGATAACATCTGAAATTCACCATCCTCCATGTCCAGCTTTCCATATATCATATCCTGACATTTATTCAATCTAACCCTACAGCCTTTTCAAATGTACTGTCCTATCATTTTGTCTTTAACACGCTATAACAAATGCATTGCCAAAGTCAAAATCAGCACCCTTATTAACTCAGTGTGCCTTCTAGTGCATTAACAATATCTTCTTACTTATGTAACATCCCTCACACTTCTGAATTCAGTTGCTCTTCTAATCCCCAGATACATCTCTCCCTACTCAAGGAAAGCAAAACTATCTTCTTTAATCCCACAACCAAAATGAGCAGCAACGTCTTATGGTAAAATTGTAACCCTGACACCATTTCAAATTTCCTGAAGATTTCCTACTGTCTTTTCAACATACATCTTCTATACTTCAGTCAAAAGGACAACACATTATCTTAGCTGCTATGACAGCTTTTCCATGATGACTAGAAACAAACATGGTGATAATGGGAATCTCTGGGATGTCCTCTTGCCTACTCTAACCTGATCTGAGAGCACAGCATTCACCATGATTCTTTTCAAAGGCATCTTGTGAAGTGCCCTCACAAGTTTTTAGAAATGCCTTTCCCCCACCGCTTTCCCAGATTCTGAAAAAGTACCCCCATTTGACCATGTCGGGTCTATATCACCACATCGAATGGTGGTAAGTTCACATGCCCTTTGTTCGAACCTAAAAGTCTGAAAACCCTAAACAGTGAACTCATGGAACACTGGGAAAAAAATCGCTGCTCCGTGAAAAAAAAATATCACAACTTTAAAACAAATTGAAGTGGGGGGCTTTGCCCCCCACACCACCCCCTACTTAGATATACCAACTCCGAGATCACACTACATTGGAAGAAATAGCAAAGCCCCGAAGACGGCACACTGATTTTTTTCCCTGGGAAAAAAATCAATGTTCTGTAACTTCGCAGTTTAGGGCTTTTGGACTTTTTGGTTCGAACAAAGGGCATTTGAACTTATCACCATTCGATGTGGTGATATAGACCCGACCATGTCAGATAGTTTTGATATTCCTGTTGTTCAGCCTTTTCCCTCTGTTTTTGCCCACTGATCTTTGAATGAGTTACCTTTAACAAAACCTGCCTGTGTGATTTATATAACATGCAGCAATTCCATCTCCAGCCACACTGTTAGGACCCTTGCAAAGAGTCTACTGTCTGCATCAAAGACAGATATTAGCACATATTTGCTTGGTCTTCCAGGTCCCTTTTCTTTTAAATAGGACTATCAACAGGGACTCCACCTTTGGTAAAGGCAACTTGCCCTAAAGTAAGATGCTATTAAATATATCTGCCAGGCTATTCCTTATTTCAAACCCACACAGCAAATGAAATCATGCATATTTCTGGCTGTACTGCAAAGTAACAAATGCGGCCCATAAATGAAGAGTTTCACCTGCCGAAAGCATAGTGTAAACACAGACAAATAAAATCATGCATAGTTCTGGCTGTAATGCAAATGAAAGCTGGCTGTAAACTTACAAATGCAGCCATTAAATGAAGTATTCTGACTGCCATTAAGTACAAATGACAGCTGTAGCCATAAAGTAATAAACGCGGCCCATAAATGAAGAGTTTCACCTGCCGAAAGCATAGTGTAAACACAGAGCAAATGAAATAATGCATAGTTCTGACTGTACTGCAAATGAAAGCTGGCTGTAAAGTAACAAATGCGGCCCATAAATGAAGTGTTCTGACTGCCGTTAAGTGCAGATGACAGCTGTAGCCAAGTTTTACCTGCCAGTAAGGGAAATGCAAGCTGTTACACAATGAAAACTGGCCGTTAAATGAAAAACAAGCATATCGCAAAGCATATTCTTAAGAGAAATGCAAGCTGTTACACAATGAAAACTGGCTGTTAAATGAAAAACAAGCATATCACAAAGCATATTCTTAAGGGAAATGCAAGCTGTTACACAATGAAAACTGAAACTGGCTGTTAAGTGAAAAACAACACGCAAAACATATTCTTTCTGGGAATACAGTGGCTGTTAACTGCTTCTAAGCACAGTTAAAGTAAACTATGCACCGTTAGACAGTTTTTGTTTGTTTGTGTCTTTCAGCTTTTCCCGATTAGGGGTCACCATATAACTCTCTCCCCCCAAATGTTGTGCAGTTGATTTTTTTTTTTCAGCTTGCCAGGCCTGATGCCACACCTTCAACACCTTAAGGATCCATTCACACACATCTCTCCTCCAGAGAGGCAGCTCTAGTTGAGAATCAAACCGGACAGCGTCTTGCTGACAGGTACTTCTCAATAACAAGTAGGCTGTTAACAGTTTGTCTTACTGGGATGGAATGCTGATTTCTGAATAATGTTCCTGCAGCTGTCTGGCTGTTGCTTCTATCTAGGTGCATTAAAACATGCCCCGTTAAAGTAAAAGACAGCACAGTGCACAGTTTGTCTTACTTGGAGGAGCCAAGCCAAGCAGTAACCGCAGAATTCAAATGCTGTTTTAATCAGCTGGAGAAAGTACAGTTGTGTACACTTACCATAAATATAGATATTTGAGTGTATTCACTGTTGCAGTCATTACATTTGGGTTATCTGCCTGCAGGTAGCCCTCAGCTGGCCTGAATATCAAAGTCTTGGATTCCTGCATTGGTTGCTGTCTCTTCTTCCATGACGTCAGGTCGTCAGGGATATAAAACATGTAGCCAACGCCATTACATCAGTTTTTCTTGCCCCAGATGTCAGGTGCCCCCACAATGGGAAGCAATAATATGATATGTTACACCTCCATCACAAAGCAAATACACCAGAAAGCTTAAAACAAGAAGCAAAGTTAGAGCCAAGAGAAGTCAGGGGGCTGGAGGGAGGGTAACCAGGACTGCAACAGTGAATACACTCGAACATCTGCATTTATGGTAAGTGTACACAACTGTACTATGTTCTTCATGTTTCACTGTTGCAGTCATTACATTTGGGCTGATTTCCAAAGCTAAGGAATGGGGAGGAAGTTAAAGAGCATTAGGGCTAGCTATTAAGCCCTGCAAGACTGCAGTGGCAAAACCAGCTCTGGATTTAGAAAGAATGGGCATGTGGTAATGCTTGGTGAAGGTATGTACAGAGCTCCAGGTAGCAGTTTCTAGGATGTCCCTGGTAGGGACTCCTCTAAGAAAGGCTGTAGAGGTAGATGCAGCCCTGGTGGAATGTGATCTTATCCCCTGTGGGGTAGGTTTTCCATGGTGCTTATAGCAGAAAGTAATGCAATGGGCTATCCATTTAGAAATGGTTTGCTTTGAAATGGACTTCCCCTCTGCCCCTGCAGCAAAGCCAACTAGGAGCTGTCCATATTTTCTGAGAGGTTTAGTCCTGTCCAAATAAAATCTAAGTAGTCTGTGTACGTCCAAGGAGTGCAGTATTCGTTCTCCTTTGTTTTGTGGATTAGGGAAAAAGTAGGCAAATGAATGGACTGATTTAGGGTCACACTAGACACCACCTTGGGCATAAAGGAAGGATTGATCCCGAGGGAAACCCTATCTGTATGGAATATAATGAAGGGCTCCACTGCCATGAGGGCCTGTAATTCAGACACTCTTCTTGCTGAAGTGATGGCTAGAAGGAAGGCTGTTTTCCAAGAAAGGAATTTCAACTCTGCAGTTGCAGCTGGTTCAAATGGAGGGAGAGTGAGCTTTTCCAATACAAAGTTAATGTCCCAGGCTCGAGTAGGGGATCACCTGGGGGGGTCTTAAATTTTTAGCCCCTTCAAGGAATTGCTTTAACAGGGGGTGAGAGAAGAGGGGTGGTTCAGTATTATAATGTGCTGAAATTGCAGAGGCATGAATTTTAATTGATGAGAAGGATAAGCCCTGGTGGAGCATTTCTGTTAAGTAATGAAGTATATGAGATAAGCTGAGCACTGTAGTGCCCATATCCTGGGTCTGGCTCCAGCAACAGTATCTTTTCCACTTTTCAGCATAGGATTTCCTAGTACTAGGTCTCCTTGCTTCCAGAATGACATCCAGCACCTGCTTACTGAGGGTTGCTATTGGGGAGCTCAAGGAATTAGCCAGGCTGCAAGGTTCAGGGTTTGAAGCTGAGGGTGCAGAATCTAGCCCACCTGCTGGGACAGCAGGGAAGGTGTCTGAGGTAGGAGCCATGGATCCAGCAGTATCATGCTTGCAAGAGGGGGTACCAGTCTGGTGCAATAAGTATTGTCCTTGGTTTGTCCTGTTTGATCTTTAGCAGAACCTTCAAGAGGAGAAGCAGAGGGGCAAAGGCATAAACTGAGATGCTTTCCCAGGTAAAGGACAGGGCATCCACTTTCCAAGCTTGACAGTGGGGAGTCCTTGTGCAGAATTTGTCCAATTGGTAGTTCTGGGGGAAGGCAAACAGGTCTGTCTCTGAAGTCCCCCATTTGTTCCTCAAGAGGTTGAATATTTTTAGTTCCAGTTTCCATTTGTGTGGGTCCATGAGATTTCTGCATATGCCGTCTGCAATGAATTTAGCTTGCCTGACAGGAATTGAGCTTGTAGGTGTATTTGGTAGCTCAAGGCTGTGTTCCACAGAGCCATAGCTAGTCTGTAGAGAGGGTACGAGTGGGTTCTCCCCTGCTTGTTTATGTACCACATAACTGTGGTGTTGTCTGTCTTTACCAATAATTGCTGGAAGGATGAGATCTTTGAAGGCTGTCAGGGAATTCTGTACAGCTAACATTTCTTTTTGTTGATATGCAGGTGCATCTGACTCGGGTTCCATTTGCCCTGAATGCACTGCCCTGCCAAGTGAGCCCCCCATGCACAGTCTGATGCATCTGTTGTTAGGGTTTGGGCGGCAGGAAGTAGATTGAAAGGGAGCCCCTTATTGTGGTGGCAGTCCTCTGTCCACCAAAGGAACTCTGTCTTTATACAAAGAATGATAGGAATCATTGCTTCCAGGTCCTGAGAATGCTGACACCATAGGCTTTTTAGATACCATTGTAGTTTCCTCATATGCAGTCTTGCATATGGAATTAGTATAATGCAAGAGGCCATGAACCCCAGGGCTTGCAAAATTTTCCTTGCAGATAGCTGGGTCTTTGTGGCTAGTAGTTTGAAGTAAGTTGTCAAATAAACTTGTTTCTCTGGCGTGAGGTAAGCCATCTGGGAAGTTGTGTTCAAGCTTGCTCCCAGGAATACAATCTGTTGGCAGGGTACCAGATAAGATTACTTTTCATTTACGGTATACCCCAGCAAGGTTAGAAGTTTCTTTATGAATGCCAGATGTTTTACTAGCATGCCCTGGCTTTCTTTCTGAATCACACAATCATCCAGGTATGGGTATATTTGAATATTTCTCTGCCTGCAAAATGCAATGGCTGGAGCTAGACACTTTGTGAATACCCTGGGTGCAGTAGATAAGCCAAAGGGAAGTGCAGAAAACTGATAGGGCATGGAGCCTACACTGAAGTGTAGGTATTTCCTCTAAGATTCCCTTATTGGAATGTGCAGGTAAGCTTCCTTTAAGTCTAAGGTTGCCAACCAGGCAGCTTTGCCTAGCATAGGAAGCAGCTGTTGAAGTGTTAGCATTGTGAATTTTGGGATTACCAAAAAGGTGTTTAGAATAGAGAGGTCCACCAAGACAGGATGCCAGGAGCTGTCTTTTCTGGGTACCAGGAAAAGTCTTGAATAAAAACCTTGTCCCCTTTCTTCTGCTGGGACAGGTTGAATAGCCCTGATACTTAGAGGAGAGAGAACCTGCTGTTGAGCCTCTGTCCACTGATTTAGGAGTAGGTCTGGCCAACTGTTTGGGGTTGGTAGGGTGTGGAAATGGAATCTGTATCCTCGGAAAACTATATTCAAAACCCATTTGTCCTGGGTAATGAGTTCCCAGTTTTTTGCATGCAGGGAGAGCTTTCCTCCTAAGGGAGCAGGCAGTTGAGCAGGGCTTGGAAGGATTAAGGTGAAGTCATTGTGACATTTTTCCATAGGGGGGGGTGTCTTACTACTTCCTCTTTTGGAAGTGGGAGCCCCCCACTGCCTAGGCCTGTGTGTAGCCTGAGACTGTAACCTAGGTGGTCTGCTGTTCCTGGGTTTGGTCTGAGAAGGCCTGGAAGAGACTGGAAAGGACCAATTCTTTGAAGGCCAATGCCTACTAAATCTGGGAAGCTGTACTTGTAGGAAATCTTTAACAGTTTGCATAGATTTAGCTTTTTCCTCCTTCTTTTTGAAGACTTCTTCTGCTTTGTTGCCAAACAGGTGGTCTTGGTTTAAGGGAGTATCCAGTAATTTAGCTTTAACATGATCTGGCAAGTTTTGCTCCTTAAGCCAAGCATGCCTTCTAAGTACAGACCCAGTGACAGCAGCCCTGCAAGATGCTTCTAAAGAGTCAAAACCACATTGCAAAGTATGTTTACCAACTTGTTCAGCAGAATGCATTAAATACTGTAATTATTTATGTTCAGCAGAGTCAGGAATCAAACATCGTTTTCTGTTTAAGTAGTCCCATAATATGCTGCTGATACTTTAACATATGAAACTGGCAATTTAAGGCACTAATGGCGAAAGTAGCAGAAGTGTATACCTTCTTACCTCATCTGTCCAAGGCCCTAGAATCTCTATCAGAGGGGGTAGGATTTTTGGCAGCAGTAGCCTTAATGTCCTTTGGTCCTTGGGAAATGGTCTTGGGATCTGCAGTAGGATTCTTGAAGAGGAACTTGTGAGAGTCAGGTACTCTGTAATACCTGTCAGGTTTTCTGGGAGCTGGAGGTAAAGTGTCTGGGGACAGGCTAGATTCCAAGAAGGCATCATCTACAATGTCCAGAACAGGAGGTATAGCTAAAGGCCTGTGTTGAGGGAGGAGTAAGAATTCTCTAAGCCTCTTTTTGGAGTCAGAGTAATCCTGGCTTTTCCCAGCAGAAATGCTCCCTAAGAGTGTGCAAGGTTTCACCAAAAGAAAAATCTTTTGGAGGGGATGCAGAGGGAACGGAATCCTCTGCATCAGAATCCTCATAGGTAGATAAGAGCAAATCCTGGTAATCAGAAGAAACAGAGATTTCAGAATCAGAAGGAAAATCAGTTATAGGTATCTTAGAGGGGGAAGGCTGGCTTCCCCTAATTCAAGTAATAAGGTCTTCAGCCATTCTAAGCATTTGTTTTTTAGGTATATGGACCTGACCATGCAGTTTGGACGTCGGTTTTCTAGGCGTGGGTCGAGTTTTAGGCCTGGATGAAGAAGATGTCGGTTTAAAATGCAAATCTGTAGGCCTGAATATACCCTCAGAAGCTGGTGCCAGCACAGCGGCTCCAGACCCATCCAAGGTAGAGACATCCACAGGTTCTATAGTCGAAGAAGCATCTCACGGCATACCGGACTCCGAATGGGTCTCAGTAGAGGCCTGCGAATCTGAAGTAGCAGGTATCAGGGGCTGCGAAAGCATCTCACTGAGTACCAGTGAACTGGCAACTAGCTTAACGGAAACATTGTTGTCAGTTTTGGACCTATGCAGTCTGTCTCTGTCTTTATCCTTACATTTTTTTGGAATATCAGTTGTCAGATGGCTTACCAAAGCCATTTCTGAATAGTTAAACTGAGTACCAAAATAATTTGCTGTGAAAATAGACAGAAGACGAATAGTTCGGGGGTTGAATAAGGCACAAAACTGACAGAGAGGAATGTCGTGGTCTGGGCCTAAGCAAGGAATGCAGTACGAATGAAAATCTTTATGAGGTATTTGCTTTCCACAGGTAAGACAATTGTTAACTTTTACTGACATCGGTTAAGAGCAAGAAAAAGGCTCCCCAACGAGGTACTTAGCTTTTTTGAAAACTTTTGTTCTGAAAATCGAAAATGAAAATTTCAGGAGTCAGCCAACCAGCACTTACGAACTGCTTCTGCTTCGGGCCCCTCACAGCAAGAAAGACTGATGTAATGGCGTCAGCTGCATGTTTTATATCCCTGATGACCTGACGTCATGGAAGAAGAGACAGCATTCAAAGTAGGAATCCAAGACTTTGATATTCAAGCTGGCTGAGGGCTACCTGCAGGCAGATAACCCAAATGTAATGACTGCAACAGTGAAACATGAAGAACATCTGCATGCACGTTATGGCCCAGAAACAAAGTTTAGTGAATCCCTCAGTTCCGACAGGCTGGCAGGCTGTTCATGGAGCTGATGTCATTGCGCATACCTCTGCACATGATGATATCAGCTGAAAAACAAAAAACATTTTAAAAAAAAAAGCACAGAAATTCGGAAATTAAGGGTTGCCACTCGGGCATCATGTCACCCTATTATTTGGACCTCAAAACCAATAAAAAATGAGAAATTCGGTATGGTTGAGAGGTATGTTTGCAGATTCATCCTTGTCTGCCCAAGAAATGAACACTACTGCAAAATCACTGAAAAAGCTAACTGGCTACCTGTGAAACAGCATGCTTTCTACTTGCCTTTCAGCTTGTAAACTTACTAAGAATGAGCCCTTCCCCCACTAGCCTTTAACCAATTTAGAGATGCACAAACATACAACCTTAGAAATCTTAACCAATCAGGTTCTCTCCTCCAAGCTGCCCAAACTAGGCTTCAGTGCGCAGACCATGTGTTCTCAGTCTTTGGTCCCAAACTGCAGGAATTTCTCTGTATTTTTCTTTATGATCATCTCTCTTACCCCATTTTTCCATCAGAACTAAAAATAAATTGTATGACTAAAGGAAAATACAACTACTCTGTCTCTGGTAAAGTGACTTAGCCTCTTTCTGTCCTACTTTCCTCTACATAACTTGCTATTACTCTAGTTTTAACTGTGATTCTTTCAAGAAGCCAACTCTGATATCTATTTGGTGTATAATGCATGTACACACACACACACACACACACACACACATATATATATATATATATATATATATATATATATATATATATATATATGTATATAAACACACACACACACACACACACACACACACACACACACACACACACACACACACACACAAAATGTATTTTCAATTGTTCCATCGCTGAACACTATGTACCCCTCCTCTGGAAAGCTTCCCCCATAATCCCCCAACACAAGGGCGCCCTTCTAGGATCATCTCTTAACACTGCCCCATAGTTATCCTCTCACCCATTGCTAAGAGCCTAAAGAAATGCATTCAGCAACAACTCGTAAACCACCTTACCTCTAATAACCTTCTATCTGATACCCAGCATGGCTTTTGACCCCAGTATAGTACAAACATAGCCTTATTTTCTTTCACAAATACTATTCATCACCTTAGGAACAATGTTCAACTAGTCTTCACTATCTTCCTTGACATGTCAAAGGCTTTCGATACCATCTCCCACCAACTTCTTCTTAACAAACTTGCTTCACGCAATCTCAGTGATACATCTCTGACTTGGTTTCTCAGTTATCTTTCAAACCATCAACAGGCTACTAAATGGGAGAACAATCTCTACCCACTACTACCAGTATCCACTGGTGTACCCCAAGGTTCAATACTTGGCCCCCTTCTCTTCATCACATTTACTAATATCCTTAATACTACTACCCAGCTTGCCTCAGTCATTCAATACGCTGATGATACCTCCCTAATCTGCTCTGCCCCTTCCTCACAAGAACTACAAGTAAAGATGCAAAAAGCTTTCCATGAAATAGAAACTTTCCTGTCAAACCACCAACTCATCCCAAACCCAAGTAAGACCAAGTTACTAATTTTCAAAAACAAAACTGCAAAGTCCTGCTCCCTGCCACTCTCTATTCAATCAGCAAATGGCACCATAATTGTTCCAACTTCCCAGGCAAAGCTCCTAGGTATTACAATTGACGACCAACTCAAATTCAATATTCATAGTTCCCTAACCATCAAAAATGTTTATTCAAAGCTCGGACCTCTCTACAGAGCCAAACCTTACCTAATACCCCAATCCACACTTGCCACAGCAATATCTCAGCTTCTCTCGACAATTCTCTACTGCTTGCATATTTTCACCAACCTGCACAAGACCAACCTTCAAAACCTAGAATACTGCTATAATAAAATTGCTAAATTTGCCACCAACCATCCCTATAAAGCCCATCACTGCTCTGCATGTCATCAAGTTAACTGGCTAGAACTTCCCAACCTGTTAATATCAAACCAACTTACACTCACCCACGAAATCATACACAACCCCAATAGCTGCCCTGCAATTTCAACCTTCGTCCAACTTCAAGTGCACACTAGGTCCCTCGGAACTTCAGACAGGCTTCTACTTAAAATGACTAAATCACATAACTACCATGGTGACTCACTCTTCTTAAACAAAACAGTTAATTTCTGGAATGATCTGCCCCCTGGCTTCATTTAAAACAAAACTAAAAGAATATCTTACTAGCAAGTGGCTCTGCTCCTGTAGTCCCCCTGGAAAATTCTCTTTTCCGACACTTTTTTTCTCCCTTTGCTCTTTTCACTCTTTACAGCCGAATGTTTGTTTTCTTCTATTTTTCACTTCGAGTAATGTTTATTTGTATTTTTTCCAGTTTTTTTAATGTAAGTACTGCAAGTATCTTAAAAAATTAATTGTTTCAAATTTCTGTAATCTCTGTATTAGTGTATTGTTCATTTTATTTTTATTTTTTCTGTCTCATTTTGCTACAATTACTCATGTGTGCACATAGCTTTATATGGTACTATTTCAGTATGTCTCATACTCTATGCCATTCATGTATTGATATGATTAGGGGCCATATGTTGGGTAAAATGGATTATATTGGCTAAGCTTGTAAGGGCTCTTAAGCCATTAGCCTAGTAATCTCGTATGAACCTATGAACCAACACTAGTAGTAGCAAGATGAAATGGTTCCATATAACATTCATTCCATCAGCTATAATACTTTGCAGTTACCGTGCTTCAGTCTGCTGCATTTGTAATACCAACGATGTAGTGCATTTCCAAAGGACTTTTAAGTACTGAGCTTCACACCAATAATAGTGTTGTTCTAATAGCCACAACAGAAAGAAGAAGAACGGGACCAAAATTCAAAAGACAAAGCAGAGCCAAATCCAGCAGTACCAAATTGTATTCTGCAACACAGACTTTTACTAGGCAAAGTTCTGGCCCAGAAAATCTACATAATTCTTGGTACTTATAACGTAGCATTAGAACATTCCAAGAAGAAGAGAGTATTATGCCTGTGCTTTAGTTTATACTTATTTGTGGATCCATGCATGCAGTGTAATCCTCAAATAATGACTTGTGACAGAAATCATGCTCTAAACATAGAAATATTCATCTAAAAGGTAATCATGTACTGCCCTTTCAACTTTGGATGACACCTAGAATTCACTTTAAAAAGAGCTAGAAGCTCACTTCTGCATTATTGAAATATGTTTTTGCTGGGCTTGGGGTAGAAAAGTTTACAAACATGATAGCTAATGTTTAAGCAAGACAGTGCAAGGAGTGATGGTGTGAGCCAGCCGTGGCAAAGAACTCCTTCAGACAACTGTATTGCTGGAAGATAATGGGAATATTGCTTTTTACTTGCTTTTTAAGAATTCCATGTGTTCCAATGGACAGAAAAATCATTTAGAAGTACTTCTTTTCTTCTAAATAAATCAGGCAACTTATCTAGAAAATAAATCTGTGTTCCTCAGAAAGAAAGTAAATTAAAACAAAATATGGCCAGTAATAAAGAATGCCAAAAGATGTGTCTGACTTTCCAAATAATATATTCAGGCTTGTATAATGCTTTAGGTTTGGTCCCATCTTCAGTCTTTAAACATTTAGATACCACTGAAGGACCAGATAAATACATAATAAAAACATTTATAACAGTCACTACAACAGTGATAGGTAATCGTATATGTAAGTTATACTAACAACTAAAAATGAATCATAATAAATGTATTTTTGTTCGAGAAAGGTAATAATCGAAATTCACCTCAGGAACAAAGCTCTAAAGGCAGTAGTTATGATTACAATTTTGTAAAAAAAAAAAAAAACTTGTTATGATCAGCTGTCTAGTCCAAATGTTTCACAGTACATGTTTTAGCCTTTATCAGCCATAAAACCATACTGTTTAACAATCCTTCAGTGTTGGCAGTTAAGTCCTTTTACTTTTATCAATGACAAGCATATGTTACCTCTGCTTTATTCTGTGCGTTTAGAAACTTGTAATATTTTCATTGAATGCTTTTGATAATGACAACATGATGGTCGATCCCATTTGGCTGAAAATGTATGTACTTAAAATGGATTTTCAAACACATCACATTACTGCCAAAAATAATCCATTCAAAATGCAGCAGATTTCCTTTACTCAGAATGAAGAACTAATTTTACACAGTGTATTGCCAAATAACTAATTTATTTTTTCATTGATTTGACTGATCAATGAGTGAGTTACTTGATAAAATATTAAATTGCAGCTGAACACATTGCCATTCCTAGTCTAATTTATGAAGGTAACCAATTTTTGTGCTCTGCACTCCATTTCGTCACAACATGGCTGCAACAGCCTAACAGCAAGGCTGCAGCTACAGTGTAGTAAGGATATTATTTTGTCATTTGATAAGTTTAGCATACAGTAAATGTAATGTGAAGCAAAACAAGGCAGCACATTTTCACATTATTAAAGGTATTAGTCAGTTCTACTTATATGCCTTTCAGCTATGTACACATCTCCAACCAGTCCCAGTACAATGATTATTAACCTAACAGTAATTTGTTAAAGTGCTTCAGCATTCCCAATTGTGTATTCTATTTAACCCCTAAGGTTGTGAAGGTTTCCTCTAGGTGCTATAATTTCCTTTCAGTAACATGCTGATCAGATTTACTTTTCCCCTGTTGCTCAAGGTCAAGGCTAAAAAGGGAGCAAGGACTTACTTAACAAAAATTAATAATAATAGAAGGAATGTAAGCATACTGATTAATGTATATTTCATGGTGAGCAATTTGAAGCAGACAAGAATCATTCTGATGAATGCATTTCTTCATTTTTCCTTGACTTCTGCTAAAATAGACTCATAAATATGTTTTCCTTTCACAGGAGACAATGCTCATTTTTCTGAGAAACACCAGATGGTGCCCTAACTTTTTAAAATATACAAACACAGATGCATTCTTTCTCCTATTAATCTGTACCAACACTGAAGGAAGTGAAAAAGCAAAATTGCTGAATGGCGACAATCTTGTAATGTACATTGTTTCAAAGTTATAAATGCTGAGGCATTGCCAGTCCAGTTCTGCAGTAAATCAGACACATTGATAACATCTGTGTTGATACTATGGATGGTTTATTCAAAGTTTCAAACATAGAAATGAAAAGAAAAAAATGAAATATTATCATCACCACTGGCTATCTACATAGTTACCATTTTATTAACCAAACAAGTAGGCTCATCATGATAGACCATTATTATCCATAATCGATATGCAAAAAATATATCAGTAAGGAAAAAGAAAGACCACAGTAATTCAAAAATATCTAATAAACTGCTGCGATCATATATGAATTACAGTCTGTATAAGTAAACATTTCAAGGACAAAGCATTAAAGAATGCAGACATGCATCGGTTAACAAGTAACAAAAACCCATTTGATTAGGTATAACAAGGAAATGTCCAGCACGTATCAATCAGCTGACCAGAATTTCGCAGAATGCCCACATTTTTGCAAGACATTTTTTGATCTGTTCTTCATAAAAATTGTGTTTTTCTGATAAATTATTGAGTACTGTAGTCATAAAACAATGAAAACATTTGTGTTTCAGACTTTATATCTTTCAGAAAATACAGGCTAATGTTAACCTGTTAATTTGATCAGCTTTCAAAGATTTCAGCAGAAAATCTGTCCCTGATTTTGGGTCTTTGTCTGCCCCCTCCATTATTTTTGGCTTTGTTCAGAATTCTTGCACAAAAAAGTTGAGAGGTATTGTATCCCTTATATAAAGGGCCTAAACTATGACCATTTCTCTGTTTTGTTCTGCCTCACCTCTTACTGTACAATCTGTTACTTGTTCTACAGGTGCAGCAGAGTGTTTCAGATTTTGCATAACTTTGATAAGAAGATAGTAAGGCACACTCAGTTTCATTGTTTGAAGCAGTACATCTACAGAATGAAGTATGCAGTGAAAACCAACAAACGAAGGAGTAAGTAACTATCAAAATAGCAGGACTTTATGAAATGGATGATGTTAATCAGTCTGAACCTTCTCCCTCCCTTTTGCAATTGTAAGAAGATGGATTTCAGTCATACATTAACATTCACAGAGATGAGTCACTGATACTTGGTCTGAGACAGAAATTTGTATGCGGTTTAGCTTAGCATTTGCCTCTGATCCTGCTGATGTTGTCTGTATAAAGGCAGATAAGGACAATTACTATGAAGCGCTAACAGATATAAATAAAGTATGAGTAATGATAACAAAATACATCACTATGAAGAAACAAAAGAGCATGATGATTTTCCCTGGTACACCGCATTGAAAATGGTATTAGAAATAGACTTGCAGTCAGAAATGGAAAGCCACCAACCTTTTCACATAATGAAATATTGAAATATTTAAATACAGCTCTTCAGCTTCCATTATAGGCTGTCTGCAGTTTTATACCATCCTTTACATTCATTTAATTTAACTCATTATGGCTGTAGTGTTAGTATACTGTAGTTTTATGTATACCTGTGTAACACATTTGCCACACTGGGAAACTCTTTTACCTCAGAACCCAAACAAGTGCAATTTCAGATGTATGTATATTGTCCACTGGCCTGAGGTGTATGCATATTTTTCCACTGGCCTGAGGATGACCACAGTTCTGCAACTGAATGTATGTGGAAGAACAGAATAAAGAAAACTAAAAGGAAACCGGCAGTTAGAAAATCGATTCATTTTTATGTAGGATGACATCATCCATGTGCTGTTCTTTAGATTAGTCTGTACTCCAGTCTCAGCAGCCAAGATGGACTGCCTGCAGAAAAATTCTAAACTGGAATCTATATCAGTACACGTCATGGTAAACATATGTTACACTATAAGGATTATTTATGTATTTATTAGTTTGTTGACCAGAATAGCTCTACTGGGCAATGCACCTTTTTACTTGAATGTGGCATGTCCCAGTGGAAGTTAGAGAGAAATCCTACAGAGCTACATTTCTATTAATCATTCATAATTATTTCAGGCAAAGTATAATAAAAACATCATTATAATACAAGCTCATGGAAGTGGCATACATCAAGCAGTAGCAATTCTCATAAGAAAAGAAACACTAAATACACAAATCATTGAATACTAGCATATTAGAATTGTCTATAACAATGGAATACATGATAAATGCTGATAGATAAAGGTTACATTTGAAAACTGATATTGCAGTAGACCTGAAAGAAAAAACATGCAGCCTGACAGATAGTAAAAAAATATCTGCAGCAGAGCAATCAGAGAAGTTAATGAGCAAACAAAAAAAATTAACAAGTCAGGATGATGCCAGGCGTAAATATAACACATTGGTGATGGATACTGTAATGTTCAGTCGGTAATGTATTAGTCTACAATTTTGTATTTAAAGATCAAGTTTGTGGTATTGCGGGGATTTCTCCTTTCCCCAAGATATAGTGATCTTGATGTTAGTATATTTAAGAAGCATGGGAGAGGTGTAGGAGCATGCTCTCTCATACTGCGACATGTTAGCGGGAGGGGGCTTCAACAATCCCCAGAATTGATTTTTACTTTTTTTTTTTCCTGAGGATCAGTTTTGACTAGAAATGCACACTTTTGTGACTGCACTGGTGGGTCTCGATCACAGAAGAATCCATCAGGGATCCCAGTATTCCAACAAGTGCAGCAATAAGGACATTAAACAGGATGAAATGAATGAACTATACACCAATAATATACTCATCAACCATAAATACATTATATATAAGTAGGTGCTATAAGGACTGCCATGGCAAACAGAACAGGAGGATGCAGAAAGAAAATGACAGCAGAAGAGGTGGGTGTACAGTATGTGGGATAGATTCATATATCTGATTAAGAAAACTGAGGGGTGATGAGAACTTAAGTGCAAGGTAAGAAAGAGAAATAGATGTGTTTGGGATCAGAAACTAAGGGAAAGTGTAGATGTGGACATGTAAACTGGAGTTCATCAGATGTGCATAACGCAACAAGGCAGATTGAGAAGGGAAGCAGTAGTTGAGAAGGAATGGGCATTGCAATACACAATGCTATCATCACAAGAGTAGATTACTTTAATGTAAAGGAAAGGATTAGGCTAATGGCACCAGGGAGATAATGGTGGTGCATGTACAATGAATTCAACTGGCAGTTAAGCAGGCTTTTCACCAATTTTGAAGAGGCTGATTCTAGAGATTTTTTTTGTTTGAATGGTGACATTATTACAAAGTTTGACTGCATATTATGTGTAGAAAAAGTTACCATGCAAAGGTAAGATGGCAGACAAGAGCTATGGTGCTTGGATACACTCCATTACCTAGTAATATATGTACCCCAGGATTCATGAAGCTTGCGCCAGGTGCAGGCGTAGCATAGGCGGTCTAACGCCAAATATGGCTGCCGAGCAATTCAGGTATGATCCAATTCCACATGCACTACCAGCGTATGACAGATCTGAGCAGCTCTCGGAGCATGTATGCTAATCACCCCATGCGCAGTAGTGCAGCATGCAAATGAAGGTACATAGCAATTCATGAAGTGGTGCAGGCGTAGCGTAAGCATACAGAAATGTAAACCAAAAAAAGGTTTACATTTTTTCAAACAGAACATCGGAGCCAGGAAAGCAGACCAAACTTACGTATTACAAAGTTAACATATGCCAATGGCTAATTATACAGCTAATGGCATAAAAAACATGCACAATACATAAAAAATAACATTTGATGTCATGGCCACACTAAAGGGCAACCGCAGGACATGTGTGCGCAAACAGGAACACAAGGAAAATATATAAAGATGTCATAAAATTGCAATGTAACACAAATCATGATTTCATCATAATAGTCAATGGTATGCATGCTACACCACAACCAAGGCGCAAGGGTTGCTAAGGGTCTGTGACAGTGTTTGGCATGGTAACTATGAATTAGTAGACAATGCCATGCAAATGAGGCAAGTAATACTGAATCGCAAACGCCTTTCCAGTGTAAGGCTGTACCACACGGCGTAGCAGTATAACACCAAGGAGTGGCCTGGAGGTATACATTACATCAGCAGAGGGGTGTGCCACCATAGCTGTAAGCACATTGGAGCATTGCTAATCCAGGTTGCCCATTGCTAAGCAAAGCCACAGGATAGAGGTGTGGATGTAGCCACAGCTTTGCTTAGCTGAGAGCACACAAGGTGACCGAAAGCGCATGTGTATGCAGATGAGAACATGCTCGAAATCCAGTAAACGGCTGTGCGCGGCACGCACCACAGCTGAAACAGGAAGGTTATGGGAAGACAATAAGGAAATGCCGCAGTAGGGTAATTGGAGTACAACTGAGAAATTAACACCTATTAACTTACAGTGGGCCATTGACTGTAGCTAACAAGGCTGCTAGCAGCAACCTGCAGAACAGGAAAGGGGAGGTGCCGGATTGCAAAGAAAAGAGAACTGTCACAGCAGAGCAAAGCAAACCTGTAGTAGATCGGCTATAGAACACCTTTCGCAACACAATCCTGGGCTGGGAAAGTACAAAACAAGAAAGCAGCCTGCTGGATGCATCCCTGACAATGGGAGGGGAATTGGTTTGAAAGGTAAAATCAAGGGCAAGAGGTGATCCACAGCAGCCAAATGTAATTCAACACCAAAGGCACCACAATAGCATTACCTGCGGTAAAACACATAAGTAAGATACCCTGCAGCTTGGATTGTACATACACACCCTATGACATCATCAGCTTTCAAAGCACAACAGTATAAAGTGTGAAGGCACCTCACACACACTCGTGTATTCCCAAACACTGCACCATCGGTGTAAACAGACAGGGAACTTTTACAATGCACATGTTGGGAGCTTCCATAGCTGTGATTCATCAGCATGTGTTGGAGACTGAAGGTGGTGTGGAGGATGATGCTGACAACCACCTCAGGCACCGGAGGAGAAGAGTGCTCAGACCAAGGGTAACCTACCAGGGGCTAGATGATCTGGAGATAGTAGAGCATTACGGGGTGGACAGGGACATCATACAGCAAATCATTGAGCTGTGCCAGCCATGCCTCAGAGCCAGAAACAACAGAGGTGAACCCATCCCAGTGGACACGAAGGTATGTGTAAGCTTGTGAATACTAGCCACAGGTACCTTTCAAAGGCCAACTGGAGATATCATGGGGATCTCACAGGCATCAGCATCCAGGGTACTCCACCAGTTCCTGGATGACATGTTACCACATGCCAATGAGCATATATACTTCCCCCGAACTCAGGAGGAGTTGGCCAGCAATATGTGCCTCTTTCACCGTGTAGCAGACTACCCGGAGGTACTGGGTGCAATAGACTGCACGTACATACATATCAAGTCACCATCCGGTGAGCATGGTAGGCACTACATATACCGCAAGGGATACCATTCCATCAACTGCCAGGTCATGTGCAATGCCCAGGGCATTATCATGGATGTGTGTGCTGGCAGCTCTGGAAGCTACCACGACTCCCACATCTGGCATGCCTCACAGCTGTACCAGGTATTTGTCAGGGGGGGGTCCCATACGGCCACCTTGTGGGGGATGCTGGCTATGCACTGGAGCCGTGGATGATGACTCCCATCAGAAATGCACACACACCCATGCAAGAATGCCATAATGAGGCACACACACAAACCAGAATCATAATAGAGTGTGTGTTTCGGATGCTGAAATCATGGTTCCGTTGCTTGGACATATCTGGTGGAGCCTTGCAGTACTCTCAAGGCACGTGTGTCCACATCTTCATAGTATGTGCCATGCTACATAATATGATCCTACGGAAACAGCAGCAGCAGGGACATAATGGTGAAGGCCCTCACAGCCCACCGCAGTTGCCAAAGGCACAGAGGGATTCAGACCACAAACACCCTGTGTCAGCCCCAGTAGGCAGACGGAGGCATGCCCAATATGCCCATGCCTTAGCAAAGAGGGAACGTACAGCACATACACTGACAGTGTAGGCCCCTACGGACTAACACACTTCTCCACCTGCACACACAGTAAAATGGATGGCACACACACAAGACCACCTGTAAATTGTCATGTATAGGTGGTCTACTGTGTGCATCTTACATAGGCAGCCCTCAACTATTGCACACTCAACTGCTATTGACACAAGGTAAGTCAATACCTGAACAGTAAATTAAGCTAACAGCATGTGTTGATACTGTATGTACTGGTTCCTAGGTACATCGGTAGGTACATGCCTAATTGTCAGAGACCATTCATAAGCCTAGCCAAAATGTGTCTGCTGTTGCCACCCCATTGATTAACTAACTGTCCCTCTGTGGAGCAGAGCCAATTGTGGGATCCCTGGGGTGTAACCACTGTTCCCTACCCATTCTGCAAGGATTCCCTGGTATGTTAATGAGGCTCCATATAATGTAATCAGGGATGTAGTTCCAAAGCATGAGGAGTACCCATGACAGGTATCTGTCACCCCAGCATTCTCCAGTCATGGTTGTGGCAAGTTGTAGCACATTACAGTGTGTCGCTCACTGTGATATGGATAACACTTGTACATATCCCAGATGCCCCAGTGGTAAAGCCACTGACTGTCTCATGCATGGTCCCGGTTCCACGACCTGCAAGGGCTGTTACGTAATTCTGATGTCCCGAATAATGGATGTTGGATGCAGGTCATTAGAGCACGTTTAAGCACATGTTAGCAGGTCTTTGCACTGGTAAGTGCCAGTAAGCGTCATTTAAACATGACTACATGGATATGCGCAACACAGGTCTAACCTTTGCTGAATATTGCGCAGATCATGGGCAAAGCTGCCCAAAACCACTGAAATGTGCATTATTTACCCTTGTACTAATAGTGCCTGCTCTGAGAGGTAAAACGACCACTGCCAGGAGTAGAACACGCAACCATGTACACAATCTTCATATTAACCTACCACTAAGCTACCTGAGATGTACCAATGGCAGGTATGCATTGTGACAGGTTAAAACACAAAAGGGCAGAGTTTGGGAAATAGTATACACCGCCATGTACCCAATGAAAGGTGTATTCTCTCTCTCTCTCTATATATATATATATATATATATATATATATATATATATACATATATATACACAATATAGAGAGAGAAAGGGTGATAGAGAGATATATGTTGATATATATGGATATACATATATATGCAAACATATAGATAGGTTAACATCTACACAACCATGGAGGTACATATAAATAGGATACTACCAAATACCGAATGCTTTACATACCGACGGGCATAATCAAGAGGGTTAAAGACCAAAAGACCACAGTACCGGAACACTAGAACTGCAAGTACTATTATCACGATGTTAAGGGACATTTAGTTAGTGCTTCTGGTGCTGCGGTCCAGGTAGGTACTGTGTTTAAGTGTGTTTCTGATTGCTGTAGTGTGTGTTCTGAGTGGGGTGTGTGTTTCCAGGGGACTGTAATGTGTGTGTGTGGGTTTGCTTCTTGTGTCTGTTTGTGCTATCTCAGAGGTAGATTATTACAGTAGGTGTGGTGTGGGGGGTGCAGCCACCTATATCGGGTGTGTATGGAAGCATGGCCACCTGGCCATACGTAGTGTAGAATGGTTTGTTTGGATGTGATGGGTAGCAGTGTGTCTGTGTGTGCATGTGTTCTATGTTTGTGTTAGTTCTGGGAGTTTGACTGTCGTGAGTTTGAGTGTTCGGTATTGTGGGGTTTGGGAGTCTGGAAACGGTAATGTGGTCTTTGGAATGTGTGCATTCCTGAATTCATGGGTATGCTGTATAAAGCGGTTGAAGTCTTCAAATATGTGCATAACATGGACCATAGCAATCACACATTCCGCCACGACTGAATGTTATGAACAAAGGATATGGAGAGCATATATGTCTATACACTATTACAAATATGTGCTATGGACATGAGCCAAAGATAGGGTTACCACCTGTCCCACCTTGCGAGGGGCAGTCCCTCTATGTGCGGTAGTGTCCTGACCAAAATGAGTACAAATACTAATATCCTACAATCTCGAGATATTTGCCATGTTCCATATTTAATGTAATTGTTGCATAAAATAGTCATCTGTATCTAAAATACCTACATGTAACAAGAAACAGGATAAGCAAGTAAACCGCTACAAGAATATAAGCTTTTATATAGGCATATATGTAAAGTTCTATACTTTGTACTGACCGTGGGTATGTGTCGGCCTCTAAAATCTGATGTGTGTCCTGCAAATGTCCCACTATGGCCATTTGAAAAGGTGGCAACCCAAGCCAAAGAGGTTCAGGCACCAACACAACTCCAATGAGTGCAAATATCTGTGACAGAAATACACGAGACAGCTTTCATGTGGCAACATTTCATTACATACCAATGTATTTCCGAAGGAATTGAAGGACCAACATCACCTGCATGCTATACAGGAGCCAATTAACAATGGCTTAATGAATAAGCCTGCAATTACCATAGTATTAGTCTACTACAGGATAGGTCTTCAAATAGGGAAGGAGCCCTCACAGACATATTGAATATGTATAAATGCGGTTCCTACACACCTGCATCTGCTATGTACACCCACCTACATCTCCCCCACACCCGAAACAATTGCAATACAGACTGTAATAACATCACAGACATCCACTCACTCTATGACATCTGCAGAAGCCTTAACATACCTTGTGAGAGACACACTATAATGGCCCTATGTGAAATCGTTGCTGTTGTACAATGGAACAGACGCCGATGTTACAGGGTTTGGTTGCAATAATCCCGTATCAGACGGCTGATATAACAGCTAGACTCACATGTAGAACTACATCCTCTAGCCATTACACACAATCCACAGGGGCCATGAAGTTAATATATCTCTGTGTGTCTCCATATAGCTGTTGCAATTCATCACAAACAACACATCCAGGCCATCTTCCTCGAAGGTAGGGCAAAGGACAATGCACAAGTGGAGTATTCAATTATATCCCACTGTTGCCATGTCATTGGCTAATGGAGTAGCTGCATAGTTGATGTGCATGTAACCATCTACTCTGGAACATCAATTGGTGGCAGGATACCACATGTTACTGATATCTAAGTATAAAAGGATGGCTTGTCATACATTCAAACCGTATGTACATACGAGAAAAACTTTACAACAGAAAACGAATAGGACTTATATTATCGTCAACTCAGGATACTAATAAGGTTTGTAGAACACTCAGTATGTTAGTATATGTAGTACCTGTTCTGTATTAATTAAAGTGTATGCAATGCATACAGTGGCAAATGGTATTATGTAGTGATGTATTGCTGAGCATAGTAATGCTCGTAGAAATTGTGTGTACTGCTGTGGGCCACAAGGTAAACACCTCATACACCACAAGGGATGTTATATAAGGACTTTAAACATAACAATTCCACTCCAGCCGCTGTCAGTGGCAGGGTTTGTCCAACAAGTACGTGCCATAACAGGATAGTATATGTTGATATACTGTAACAGTAGGCATATGTATGGGTGTATAACTGAGAATAACATGTCTAAGGTGGTCCTGCTGTGCAATTATGATTTGCATTGTGAGATATTGCGGCAAAAATGTGAAATGTTCAGTATTGTAGGTAGATATGTTTAACATTTTACATAGCATTACTGTTATGTTATTCAAACATCAGGTATGTCTACTGGCATGTACAATACACAATAACAGGTTACATATGACTTGTAGTCACCAGACAGTGTATCAGCATGATAGCTAATTGAAATGGAAGAGCTAGTCAATTATCCATGCACAAAGGACATGTAATAGCTTCATAGGTTCATAGTTAGGTACTATGCTGTCTGGCCAAGGCCATTCGTAAGCCTAACTACAGTGTTTTCACTTGCGGCACCTCCCTAGGTTAATGTTCTGTGCCTGTGAACAGCAGAGCCATTCATTTCCTGCGCCTCTGTACACCAGAGCCACTGCAGTAATCCCTGGTGTACATGTCTGTCTCCCATCCACCCATCGAGGTATCACTTGAAGAGTGCTAGTGAGGGTCCCTGCCTGATGTACATAGGAATCATATTCCAAAGCATGGTGAGTGTCCGGGTCAGGAATGTATCCTTCCAGCACATCCTAGTCATCATTGCATTTAGGTACATATCCCAGAACATGTGGCTCTCAGTGGCTTTTGCTTATGTGGAGCATATCCATCAATATTGTTTTGGACATGGGCCTTGTATGTTCAGCAGAGATCACCTCTGAGTATGCGGTATGCAAACAAGTACAGTTGGGGTTTCTGTAGTTGGGCTGCATACATCATCCTTTGGAGGTCAGTATTCCTCTTGGTGTGGTAATGTTGTGGTATTTAAAGCCGTTGCTGTTGTCTCATAAGGTACATCCCAAATGGGGTGTTGTACCTTTTAATGTGTTTCATAAGTCATGAGTAGAGAGGCACAATGGCTGCCTTTGTTCTGGCTACAAACCCATTAGAGATTAGGGTGGCCACGTAGAAGGATATCCACACCACCTTGGCAATATGGTTATCAAAGGAGTGAATGCTATTTACTTGGGTTCCCTTATTATATCTTATGCATGTAGGGGACTACCACCTATGTGATAGTCCACTGGTGATTGGTGTAATCCAAAGGGGATGTCTATGCACCTTGTGGCATGCAGCTTGAGGCCATGTTATTGACACCAGGTATCCGTCCAAGTGACACCCTTATGGAGGGTGTCTGTATCAGCTGGGAAATCAATCATGGCCCCTAGTTTGCAGTCATCTACAAACCTATTCAGGGTAAGTCCTCCTGTGCTAGCCTGTACCTGAGAGAAGCATATACCGAACATGAGGGGCCCTATGACTAAGGACTGGGGGATGCCAATTGTAACAAATTTACAGTAGGAAGTAGGGTATGCTACCCTCACTGTGTGGGTTCTGTCCATGAGCCACTTTGCATAACATCTCGTGACGTAGGGGTTAACGCAGGTGGATGTGTATGTTGACAATACCAGAATGGAGAAAGGTGTTGAAAGCCTTTGAGAGGTCAAGGTAGGCTGTGTGGACCTCCTTACCCTCATCTACTGCCTTAGTAACTGTCTCAAAGGACTCCACCAGGTTTAGGAGGCATGGTCTGGCCCTAACAAATCCAAACTGGATGGGATCAAAGGTTTGGAGGCCACCAATGTCTCTGTGAATGAGATCCATGATGATGTGCTCCATAGCCTTGCAGAACAGTCTAGTCAGGTGGATAGGACAATAGTTCCCCTGGTCCATTGTGGCGCTACCTTTGTGGAGTGTGATAACTGTTGCTGTGCGCCATTCAGGGGCCACAATGCCTGATGCAAGGCTATTAGTGAATATGGTGCTCAAGTGGGGAGCCATTTCATTCTGAAGTTCATAGAAATCGCAGCCTGGGATGTTGTACGGTCATATGGATGCTGTGTTCCTTGCTTTAGAGAGTGCAGCTTTGAACTGCGTAGTTGTGATCGCAAGGACTCTGCATCATTCCTGTATAGATATGGGCCCTTTAGGGTGTGAGAGGGGTGTAAAGTTAGCACTGAACCTATCTGCCAGGATGTTGCCAATATCAGTCGGTTCTGTAATGTTCATGCCTTACTGCTGTATGTCAGAGCAGATGTGGGTATCGCCATCGAGAGTAGTGACATACCTCTTGAACACTTTGTGGTAGTCCTTGGAATTAGTTGCGGTAATGTTCACGTAGCTAGCTTTGGAGGATGTGATAAGGGATCTCAGATTCTTACTGAGGCTGACCAGGGATTGAGCGCCTGAGCGCCTCCACTCATGGGATTGTTCTCTACTTTGCAACAGTCTCCTCCTTCTGTAGTACATTATGTCCATTGCAGTGGACCATCAGAGTGGTGTCCATTTTCTGGTGGGTACCATCATGGCTCTGTTTGGGATAGCATGATCCATGCAGTCGTTTAAGTGCTAATTAAGTACAGTTGTGTATGATTCAGAGGTTGTAACTGTATTGTCCATCTGCATGGGTGTCATGACGTTTACTACTGCTGTCATAAGAAGCCTGAAGTTGGCTTTGTAGAAATATTGTACTGTGTTTTCCGTAAAGGGTGTGGTGCTAGGATGTGGATAACAAGGGTGATTAGCGTACGTTCAGATCTGACCAATGAGGAGATAACCCCAGGTGTGGAACACCAGTCACACATGTTGGTAATGACCAGGTCTAGGATATTGTTGGCCCTGGTGGTGGTGTGGATAGGTTGATCCAGGCGATTGGAGGTTATGAATCCCAGAATGCATTGGCCTAATGTGTCGGTACATGAGTAGGTATCCCAGTTAATGGTGGGGTTTTGTCAGTCGCACATCGGTAGTGTCTGTTTGAACCCTACTTTCCAGTACACCAAGAAGTGTGGACCGTTAACCGCGGGGTATGGTGTGGGATCTGTAGCAAGCTACAATTTGTATAGCAGTTATGGCCAGAGTTAGTTGCACTTGGATTACCTCTAATGCATTGTGCTAAGCAACCAGCCTGGAGGTGTGGATATCCTTGGGAAATATGGACACACCTCCGCCGTGGGTGTTCCGGTCCTGGTTACATGACTGAAAGGTGTGGTATGAGTAATAGCCTGGTAGTGCAGGGGTGCTCTTAGGAGCCTAGAAGCAGGTCCCAGTCACTGCACAAATATTGAAGTGGTCCATTACAAGGAGTGCCTCGGGCGAGTGCATTTGAGATGAAGATGTCAAGCAGTGAGTAGCATTACCCTCAGGTTTTGCTTGCCTGTTCCTGTTATGGTGGTGAATATGTTATTTGAACCATGCCTAAAACAGGCACTATAGGAGCAGCAAGAGCCTTAGCCATTATCCGTAATCCCAGGGCCGACAGGTGCAGGCCATCTGTGCCAAAGCATCATGTTCTGTCGACCATGTCAATCAAAGCAGACAGATACTGGATACCCTTGGAATGACACCAGAAGCATAGCCATTGCTGAAGTAACTAATTTTGTCCTTGTACTGCATTATCAGTCTGGACAATGGCCGAATGCTACTTACAGCTAGGGTGATACCTGCTTGGGCTACAAGATCAGAGTGCTATTCCATGTCTCTTTACATGTAGTCCAGGAAGATACATCTCAGGGCATTCACACTAACATGGAGAATGATACAGTCATATTGTACCTGTTGAGGAGTGACTTAAGTGCATAGGTTATGTTGCAGATCCTGTTACCTGACAGGCAGCTGACAGTAACTATCACCTTGTGTAGCCTGCTGAGTGGGACATCAGTGTGACTGCCTACAGAGTCACCTATGACTAGTGTGTTGGGTACGTTATATCGCCCTATTGGTTGTGGTTGATGGGCACACTGAGTCTGTGGGCTATAAGTAATTGGTGTTGTGTTGGGGGATGGGGGCTGCCTGCATTTCTGCTTTGGAGTTCTCTGTTGCCTAGACAGAGTAGTATTGAGAGGCTCCGCAAATGTTGTAGTCTTACTATGTGTGGCCTGTGGTGGTGGAGATCTAGTGAGACAATGTGATGAGTGTGGTGTGGTGCAAACGTTTAACATCCCCACATGATTGTCAGGTTCAGTCTGGGTTGGAGAGAGCTTAACCTCCAGCATGGCTAGATATGTGCATCTCCCACAGGTTGTAGTGTTGTATGGTAGTAGGGGAGTATTGACTGTGTACACGAGACAATTTCTATATTGCCTCATGATGCCCATATTCATCATATAGACAGGAGATAACACTGGGAATTGACACTTGGACATGCCTGAATATTTAACTATTTCCCACTAGATATGTGAGGAAAGTGTGTACAAGAGCTGTTTTACTCTAAGCAAGTGGGAAATGTAAGTACAAACAGTGTTTACCTGTAAGTAATGAGGAGGATTGAGTGCTATAGTAATTAGTAGCTCATGTAGTGCTTACATGTTCTGAACAAGTGCTGAGCATGAATAAGCAATACAGATAGGGTGTTGGATAACATAAACACACTGCCCCCCCAACAGGTACAGAATCACATATCCATGAACACTAGAGAGCCCCTGTAACCATAACTATGATGGTACAAGGTGCACTCAGGCTGCATAGGACCTGTCCACATCCCTGGTTGTATCATACACATATGACAAAACAGTTTGCTCTACACATACACATCATGTAAAACATAGTTTCATGTCAGTCTGTGAAAACACTGAATGGTGCACACCAACAGTTATCACAGCCCACAAAGTGGAGACACCACTCATAATGGGAGGCACTGCACTACTACCCTGCTGAGTCTGGTTTGAAAGTCCATGAACCTTAATCAACGTATATGTTGTTAGCAGTACAGATGTAGATGACAGTACGGGTGATTTCACACTGCATATCATACCTGTGACAGGTCATAGGACATCATCACCCATACTGTGTTCCACCTACACTCAGTATACTAGATGTACCTTTGTATGTCACAGGAGTGTTCTGCCAGTGGACTGCTGACAGAACCAACACTACAAAAGGTGTCTGAGTAATATGTGCATATCACACCAGTGGCAGCTACAGTAAAACAGGGTTAATTCATTGTACTTCCCCCTCATTGTAGCCCATACCACACAGACAAATGGGAGGCATCAGCCTATGTAAGTATGTGAATGGTTATGACCTAGGAGCAATAGCTGACTCAGTGTTGTGGACAACATACAGAAGGGGCTTTGTGGGTGAGGTATGTGACATATGTGCACAATCTAACAGCTGCATATTGCATTGTCATCGCTGGGTTAATAACCCTGTACCTATGAACTACCACCTAGGCAGCGGTCAACATAATGGACACTGTGTGTAAGGGATGCTGCTGTGTAGTTTACCTCCCTGAGCTAGTGACGTCACCAAGCCTATTAGGTAGTCATAAGAGGCAACCCTAGTCATGACAGGGTGCCATCCATGAACATGGAGATCATTGTACAGCCATACTCATCACTCAAGTGACCAATATCGGATCACATATCACCTTTAAGGGGTATTGGCCATGTTTGGATGGGCGACACCAGCCTTCACAATCCTCATCTCCACTATGTAGCATGATGCCTACCCTGCATAAAGACATGTCCGACACTGTGATGTTGGACACGCTACACGTACATATCCTGATCTGAAATACATACGTCATGGACATCCATCTTCCTAGTACAAGGATCACCGCATGCTGGACAGATCCTTGTGTCATACACGTTACATACTACTGCCATACTATGCAACCCTGTTCAGCAAAGCTGCACATTTTACCTCTGTCAGACATGGTGTGATGACTGCATGGTAGATGTATCATTAACAGTGTGGATCAGTTATGTGGCACTGCTTCACCTGGCGCCGGAAACATGGCTGTCGGCTACAGCTAGGTAACCTTACATACTAGGCTCATATATGGCCCAGGGCATACAGACTACTAGATGACCTTGGCCGTACATGCTATAGTTGATAACCATCCCTGCAAATACCATCAGGCTATCCAGTGTGCAACACAGGCGATACGTGGCAGGATGTTGAATTGCTGTACAGTGCCGTGTAGATGTATATGGCAAAACACATGCATGTAAAGGCTTCCGTGTGCATGTCTGCACTGTCACAGGTCATGTCCATTAAGGCAGTGTATGTGTTTATATGTGACATATACACAGCATCAAGGTCAACAGCATTAATGTGGACACATCCAGGCATGTGCTGATAGGTAAGAACACCAGTACAGGCAAACAGACATGCCCACATCAAGACAGCATCCACATGGAGTATGAGCAATGTAATCAGGTGACACACATATATGGTGATAATATCCAATCCCCATTGGGTGTCACATGTGTGTGACACAAACATGTCAGTGGTGTCAGTGTCCTGAAGATTTGCAAAGACAACTGTTTATATGTAATAAATGTGATACACATGTATGTGCAGCTGTATCTCTGTGCATCTCTGAGATACTGTGACCTGTCTCCATCATTATGTCTTCCAGATATGCCACGAGCAAAGCTCCCAGCCTATACCCGCTTGGAGGATGAGGCCCTTATACCTTACCTCCAAGACAACTATGATGTCCTGTTTAGCCATGTGCCACAGGATGCACAGCAGCAGGATGACCTGTGGCAGGAACTTTGCAGGAGGGTTAATGATGTGGGTGGCCAAAACCGCACATACCAGCAGGTGCGCAGACACTGCATGGACCTGATCAGACATGCGAAACAGCGTGCGAATGCAATCACCAGGGAACAAGATGCAACAGGCGGTGGACCACCAACCCAGCCCCCACTCACACGTACCGAGGAGCTACTGCCAAACCTGGGGACACCGTCAGAACAGCATCCACAAACCTTAGCTGACATCATGGAGGTGGGTGTCTCTCAACCACCAAGCCTGGAGTTGCCTGGTAAGTCACTACTGCACATATAACTATTATATCCCATATAGTTGCATGTGTCACTGTACAATATGTAATGTAACATCATATGCAAGGCATGTATACACACATGCCGCATACTATAGTATGCTACTCTGTGTATGCACACATGTACATACTCCATAGTATATCCTATTGTACTGGTGAATGTGTTAACATGCACTTTGCACCCTGTAGCTGTCATACAGGCATGGATAATGATCATACTGCTGTGTCACCCCTATATAGTTACCTCTGGCATTCTGCTGAGACAGCAGGCTGTTGCAGGTGAGACAGTTATAAGTATCAGGCAGGTTTATGCACAGATCTATTCACCATGTGGCCAGTTAACACATGTACACATAATGTATGGTCTGGTCACAATATACAGGTCACATCTGCAATCCATCACACTGGCTACCCATGTGCGATACTTACAAACTAAGTGAAACACCGACATGAAACCTCAGAAACTGTCATTGCTAGATGTTTGGACAGCTGTGCATACAACGGTGGAGGTGTTGTTCAATGTAGGAACATGCACTACACATAAGAACTATACATGTGAGGTACACAAACAGTACTGCACAGTGAGTTGGAGTATGGGCAGCCCACAGGATTCACCATTGTGGATTATGCCCCTGCTATGACTGCACACATTGTGATGTGCCATCTCACATGTCCATGACATGTAGTGGGCCGGCTGCAACATAGTCTCACTATCCCATAAAACATACCCCACATACCAAACATACAACCCTTTGTCTGCATAACCCTGTGGATAGTGGAGTATATGATATCTATGGGTGTATGTCATATGGGATAACACAGACATGTGAGATAGATGGCCATCACAACCGTTTGGCCAACACATGTTCACACATGGCCATGGAGGATGGCCAGAGACACGTAGCAACACACAGTAGATGTGATGTGTTTGTGTGTACACTCTGTTGTACATTGGCTACACATGGTCCAACTATAGCCTTTGTTGAATGGTTATATTGCAGATTTGGAACACTGGACATCCTACAAGCCTGTGCACAGCGTTTGGAGGCGTAACTTCATTCGACCACATAAGATGTGTTGAACATCATGACTGTGTCACAGCATGACAGTAGTCAACTGTACAGCATCCACATACATACACAGACAACCACATCAGGCCACAGATACAGTAAATTTCCCTTGCTGCTGTTGGACATCACTTCCAGCCATGCACCTTGTGTGTGTGTGGTACACAAATGTCATGTGGGGCATGGTGTATTGACAAGTCTGCCATGTGTGGACATGGTTGCCAGGCAGCTAAAATATGTTTGCAGATGTGCAGGGGTGCCATCTGTATGTCCTTCGGTGACCTGTGTCACACATTCCACATCATGGTTTAGTGTGCATACACCTCATTGATGTGGGTCACAATCCACAGTATATATGTATTGTGTATGCACACAGTCATGGCTATGCACTGTGTCTGTAATTCACACTGTATAGCAATAGAGATGCCTCATGATTCCATGCAATGGCACTGTGTCTGTACTTCACACTATATAGCAATATAGACACCTCATAATACCCTTCAATGGTCATGCACATCTGCTAAATGTGCATTTTATCTGTAGGGCAGACAGACAACACTGCAAGGTGACACCATTACCTCACTGTATATGTGGCAGGATACCATTGTGTTAAACATATATGCATGTCAATGGACACGTCAGCAGATTACATGTCATACTACATGTTAATGTCAAGGTCATATGCCACACATCAGCCATGTGTTCTGTTAACCTGTGCTGGTCCACATGGTGTAACTCAGGGATGCATACTTACTACAATGATTGTATGAAATTCATGTCTTCTGCTATGACACATGCTTGCTGTTGTGTGCAACCCAGGAATGTATGGCAACTACCACTATTATTGACTGAGCTGCATGCCGTCTGCTGTATCACATGCATGTTGCATGCCTTCTGTCAAATCACATGCATGGTGTGTGTTTGTGTGTGTGTGTGTGTGTGTGTGTGTGTGTGTGTGTGTGTGTGTGTGTGTGTGTGTGTGTGTGTGTGTGTCTGTGTGTGTCTGTGTGTGTGTCTGTGTGTCTGTGTGTGTGTCTGTATTGTAATGTAGAGTCTTTGTTTACCTTCACAGGTGATGTAGGTGTGTTACCCTCCTGTGGTCCCTCTGAAGTTAGTATCCCCACAGACTCTAGCTGTGATGAACATATGCATGAGGCACAGGCAGGGTTGTCAGGGGCTGAATCTGTGCCATTGGTTGCCATTCCACCTATATCCCCCTCATCCCCGCACGCAGATCTCATGCCAACACATACCCCATCACCAGTGGCCATGGAGGAAGGACAGTTAGCGTGTGGTAGCTTGGAACAGGAAAGTGTGGTGGCTATGGAAGGTGTGTATTCATACCATGGTGTCAGGCAAATGACTGGAGATGGGCCACACAGGCATGTAGCCAGTGCTGCAAGTAGGAGGACCTCTGGCCGACATGCCCTGCAGGACAGAGCGCAGCAGCTGGTGTCACCAGACGCATGTTTCAGGCTGTAATGGTGGCATAGGCACGTACTGAATGACAGAACAGAGAAGGGCAGAGGCTTCAGAGGGCTGCTATCCATTCTTTAAATGAAAACATCCAGGCAGTGGCAAATGCTCAACAGCAGATTGCTGAGGTTTTGGACAGACGATTGGGTGACATGGTTGGAATCCTTGACCGTGGCATGACAATCCACGAGCGTGAGCTGTCTGCGCTGGAACATCTGGTAGGAGTGAGGCATAGGGCACATGGAAGTAGGCCAGCTACTTCACCTGGTGCAGGTTTTTGTGAACGAGCTACCTCACATGCCCTCTCCCATAGTGGTGGAAGTAGCAGCAGTGCAGCTGGTGCTGCACTGTCCACACGAGGATACAGCAGGCCACGTGGACATAGCCCAGGATGGTCCCAATGGCGACACAGTTCCAGTGGACATGTGTCATTGGACAGTACCTAATCTGCACCTCTACCTGGTAGTGCCCGTGCAACCCCTGGCAGGCACAGGTCATGTGGCCATGGATGGACACTGTGAGCTGTAAAACCTGGTCTGTACAGTCTGAAGCTGTCAATAATACCCCTGTGTAGGCCAGACACATGGCAGAACTGTGTGCACACATACACACACTCACCAGAAACATCTGTAGGGCACCGCGACACTCACATGCATAACAACCACACAAGGCCAATTAGATCACAGGCCCTAATCCACACACATGATGTCATCCACTGATGCAGCCTAGGCCCTTGGCAAACATCACCCTGTGCATATGGTGATGCCTGTGCCATATCCCTGTCATCCACACCATCGGTTTAGGGACATGCTCATATGGTCTGATGCACAGGGTGAACAGAATAGGGAGATAAGTGTAGATTACAATTGTTGTGTACTGTTGACACGCAGCAGACATACCATGTAGTACAGGTTTAGAATGCATTGTTTTCTGTTCACAGTATGTATCTTGGTAACAACAGTAACAGCATGTTGGTAATGATGTCCTGCTTCCCTCCTTCAGGTCTAATTGCATGTGCCGTTGAGTGCCAGTGTTTGCAGTTTCCCATGTGTCAATGTGGACTACTCACAGGTATGTATGGCAATACCAGCATGCTATTCGTAGCTTCAACCTCACTGTTAGAAAGGCTGACATTCCAAAGATGTCTACACATCTACTAATCCAGGAACATGGGAGCTGTGTACTAAGCTACAGTGGCTAGAGAGGTGACATCCATACCAGGTGACATCACAGGTACAGTTACATGGGGCGGAGAGTTTACATAGCGGTCTAGCTGATGACAAGGGTAGAGGCCAGTTAATAGCTTGAGGCCTCACTGTGTAGCAGTAATACATATTCACATTACAGGATGAGAATACAACAACTACACACACACACACACACACACACACACACACACACACACACACACACACACACGCACACACACTCACACACTCACACACAGGTATTCGCACACATGTATTCAGACACACAGTAACACGCCCACACTCATGGGGTCAATGACACTGTAACACACACACACACACACACACACACACACACACACACACACACACACACACACGCTTCATAGTGTTAAGGTGAGGACCCCTGCCTATGTGGTAATCACCATTACAGTACTGTGCACCCACATGACGCTACACAGAGAATACACATGTACAGGTAGTCAGTAATGCCTAAGATTGACGGCATCAACAGGGTAGTAGATTGCATCACCTGGAGGGGTTAGGGGTCCTATCTGGTCACTATGATAACATACATCCTCACTCCATGGACCAGACAGCCATACATACACACACACACACACACACACACACACACACACACACACACACACACACTGTGGAGTCCACAACTGAATGCACCTATGTCATGCACATACAGATAGCTCACATGTGTGTGATACACACCCCACCCCTGCCTATGACTTGCTTTCTACACTGCAGTATGTACAGATCTCTACAACAGTGTACAGGAGTGTGAGTAACATTTGGGATGTATTCCCCGCCATACGTGGCATATATGTACACACAAGCAAACACACATGGCAGTACTGTGAATCAAATGCCTGCTATCTTATGATACATATGACAGACATGCAACAGTAATGCCCGCATTACAATATGTACCAACGCTACATTTGGCAATTGTGCTGATATATGCACATGGGAGGTCTTAAGTGTTACAGGTGTCAAGTGATTTACAGTCAGTGACACCCTGACCACTGTGTAGGTTTTATGTCTACCCCTTCAATTAACAGAAACATACCTTAGTGTTTGCACATGTTATGGTAGGATGGCTTGTGACACACCTGTGAGCTGTCTTCAGCAAACATCCATCTGCAAAGATGGCCCACCACTTAGTTATGTCAACACATCCGTCCATACCTGATGTACATCTTACCGTACTGTCAGTATATCACCATATACAGTTGGCAATGATGGGGCTGCATTGCAACTTCATGTTGTAGTAAGACACACATCACCTGCAAACATCAGCTACTGCACACACATGGTAGCCGAATGCACACCACTACATGTACATGTGTGTAGGTCCTACATTCCTGTCATTTAGCCATGTTTGTAGGCATTGCAATTGGTGGACATGTGTGATGACATAAATGACACATGGACTGTTGTATGATATGATAGTTGTCATGGGTTAACCAGTACAGAGGGAATGTTAACTCAGTCAACATTGATATCACACCTTATGTACTGCATTCAACAGCCATGGACCTACCTTCCATGTGCATGTGTGTAATTGCTGTAGCCACCTGTCTGCATGAAGGACAGCAACAGCTATGCTATGTACATATGTGTTGTGTGTGTGTGGCATGTACATATCCATGGCAGGTACATGTATGCCATATCCAAACATGAGGGTGTTTACTGTTGTCCAGCAACAGTCATCTTTTACTGCTGTATATGACCCAGGGCCCCTGTTATGTGTACAGCCGATCTGGTTACAAACAGTGATATCATTGCATTGCATAACACATGATGCAACTGTGTCAGTACATGGGTAGCCTGCACAGTTTATGTAGAGCTAGGTACAGTCCACTGGTCATGGGTGACATGGTGTTGTACTAATATATGTTCTACCACATGTATGGATGTGTGTTGCTGGTCCAAGGACATGGTGTTGTCTGAGGGCTACATCCTAGAATGCGGCTTTTGACACTGTGATCTGCACCTGACATATCTGTGATGCCTTTTGAGGGTGTACTAGTCAGTACATGTGAGTGGCCTTCATGTAAGTGGGGACACCACCACCTGGAGCGGTCCGTAACGGTGTTATGGCCCACATGTCTGTATCCGAGGTATACGGTGGTAGTGCTATTGTGCACAACTAAGCCTTCAACCAGGTGTTCCTCACTGCACAGATGTCAGTATTCCCCATTGTTGGATCTACATTGGACAGCTGTGATTACGAATGCTACACATCTAGCACTGTTTAGCATACACATGCAATGCAGTTGGCCTCTAGGTGTCAGGGTGTTAACCTGGTCTCAGGACATTCGTCTATGAATGGCACTATATGGGCGAAGTAGTCACTCCTGGCAGGACATCACCATGGGTGGTATTAGTGTGCCAGGTTTAGACTGGTACATCTAAGGTGACAGACAGCAGCAGACGTTGTGTAGAAGACCGGTGTCAGATATATGTAGCCCAGCGTTCATGCTAACAATGACAACTATCAACACCGGAGTCCATTACAATGTGTTGTTCACGTCTAACTGTAATAGCATGGCCACTGTGCCCTTCTGTGTTTAGAATCAGAGTGCATACAAAACAGCCCTTTGCTAAAAAGTGTGTGAGTATGACCAGTATAACGTTGTGTAGATGGACACATAGTGCATTCCAAATGGCCGTGTGCTACTAAGTGTGTGAGCATGCCCAGTGACACCTTGTGTCGGTTATGTGCCTCTATGTGTATGGGCATGGCCAGTGTAACCCTGTATAGCGATAGTAGTCTTCCAGTCAACAGATGGCCACACCCCACTTCAGGATGGATTCCTACATTGAACACACTGGTTCACAGGTATGTACATCGTAACTGCCAGCATCCATGTCGATGTCCGCATTCCTAGAAGGTCATATTGACAGTCTTGAAAGGTGTAGTGTCTGTGACGTGGCTCGTATCTATGTAGTATTGTAATAGTGGTCCGTAGATAGGCATTTGTCCTGATCACACCACTGGCGTGTGTTTGTCTCCGTCTGCCTGGGGACAAAATATGCTTTTAGACTGCGCACACTCCATACAATCCCTATTGTCATCTTTTCCATTGCTGATGATGTCACCCACCTAGAAGTATGCCTCTGGGAGTGCTGTGGCCCAGTAATCTCTGTAGCACGTTCTGTAACTGCGTAATGCTGTAGTGTGATAAGACAGTTAGGTCTGTGTTCTAATCCCAGCTCTGCCAACTGTGTGTGTGTGTGTGTGTCTTCGTCTGCCTGGGGACAGAATAATGCTTTTAGACTGCTCACACTCCATACTATCCCTATCGCTGACTTTTCCATTGCTGATGATGTCACCCACCTAGAAGGATACCTCTGGGAATGTTCTGTCCCAGTAATCTCAGTAGCATATTCTGTAACTGCGTAATGCTGTAGTGTGATAGAATAGACAGGTAGGTGTTCTATTCCAAGGCATGACAGGTGTATGTGTTTGGCAGTCATATTCTATGTGTTGGTATCTGTGAATGGCTAACTCCAGGATGTGTTGAGGACCGTGTTTTTCTGTTTCCTATATAGTGTCCATAAATGTCACTATCAGCCAAGAGACTGGGTTGGCAAGACATACACATACATTTGGCAATAGGTCTGGTGAGTAATGTCAGCAGCCCTAATCTTACCCTTAATACAGTCTGAACCCATGTGATGCAAAGAAACACACTTGCCTTGATATACACACCAGTACATAATGCAGAAGGCGCATGTGGTTTCCTTTTCATTCTTGTCTAATGCTTTGGTGTCACGTGGTCCGCTGTTGTGATATATATTCTATATCTATGTATGTGTGTGTATATGCATATGTGTGTGTGTGTGTGTGTGTGTGTGTGTGTGTGTGTGTGTGTGTGTGTGTGTGTGTGTATATATATATATATATATATATATATATATATATATACACATATATATATATATATATATATATATATATATATATATATATATATATATATATATATATATATGATACATATATATATATATATATATCTATATATATCTATATCTATATATATATATCTATATATATATATATATATATATATATATATATATATATATATATATATATATATGTGTGTGTGTGTGTGTGTGTGGATATTAGCACACATAAAGCTACATGATGGAATACATGTCCTATACTGTTGAATGCCTGTGCTGGATGATCTGTACATGATAACCTCAGATGTATGTATATCTGCCATGGCTTAGTAGTGAAGCACATCGTCTGTGGTGTGCAGGGTCCCGGGTTCGAGCCATGCTGAGACCGGTTGTTTTGTTGCTGGGAAGAGCAAGGGATATCGAATACAGTGATAGTAAGGTGCTTTTAACCAGTTGTGTGCGGATCTGCATGAAAGTAAGCAGTGGTTATTTTTGTGGAGGCTCAGTATGAGTTATGTAACTATGCATTAGAAGACAATACTATGCAAACGAGGTAGAAAATAGCCAATCCCGTTTATCCCCAGGTTGTGATGCAGATCCCAAGAGTGTATGTGTATAGATAGCCGGGTGCAGGACTCAAATATAGGTGAAAGCATGGGGGGGGGGTGTCAGCCATACTGTACATTCATTGGAGCCCTGTGTCTCAGGATTGCTCCTGCCTTTGCATGCCTAAGCTAGGGGTGTGTCTATACCTGCCTGGTGCAATTGGGAGGGACAACAGCAGTAGGAGAGTAGTCAAGGTGAACAAGCTGGGCAAACAGGTAATAATTATCACAATCAGCAGATTACAGGCCCAGCCCGGCCCAGAACACTACGATAAAGTGAGCAAGCACCATACCCTCGGGTTTTTCCACACTCTACACCACAGGTGTATACATGTGGGGAAATTTTACAAAACAATCCAACGAAATGAGAAGGGCTGCAGCAGGCAACACAAACCAAAATGTGCAGGAGGCTGAGGGTGGTGAGGATGTGAATGCTGCTGAACAACCCTCAGTGAGGAGACAGAGAAAACTGTACAGACCCAGGGTAACCTACCAGGGGCTACATGAGCTGGAGATAGTGGAGTGCTATGGGGTGGACAGAGACCTCCTACAGCAGATTGTTGAGCTGTGCCGGCCACACCTGATGCATCAAACAGGCCGAGGGAAACCCATCCTAGTGGATACCAAGGTATGTGTAGGCCTAGGTATACTAGCCACGGGTACCTCCCAAAGCACAACTGGGGATATCATGGGGATCTCACAGGCATCCACACCCAGAGTATTCCACAAGTTCCTGAATGCCATGTCACCACATGCCAGTGAGCACGTACATTTCCTCAACACACGTGAAGTGTTGACCAGCAATATGTGTCACTTCCACCAAATGGCAGACTACCCTGGGGTAGTGGGTGCAATAGCCTGCATGCACGTACTCATCAAAGCACCACCCGGTGAGCGGGGTAGGGCCTACATTAACCGGAGGGGCATCCCCTCCATCAACTGCCAGGTCGTATGCAATGCTCAGGGCATTATACTGAATGTGTGTACTGGCTGCCCTGGAAGCTATGACGATTCCGATATATGGCATCTGACACAGCTGTACCACAGCTTTGCCAATGTGGACATCCCCTATGGTCACCTAGTGGGGGATGCTGGGTACCCACTGGAGCCGTGGCTGATGACACCCATCAGAAATGCACACACACCTGAACAACTATGCCATAATGAGCACACGCACAGGCAAGACATATAATTGAGCATGTGTTTGGGATGCTCAGGTCATGGTTCTGGTGTCTGGACACATCCGGTGCAGCCTTGCGGTATTCATCAGCTACATGTACCCAAATTGTTATGGTATGTGCTATGCTACACAATATGTTCCTGTGGAAACAGCTGCAGCAGGAACAGCATGGGGCAGGGCCAAACAGCCCCCCACCAGTGCCAAGGCCTGTACAGGCACAGAGTGACTCGGAGGAGGAACTACCTGAGCCGGACACAGTAGGCGGAAGGAGGCATGCCCAGTATGACCTGGCCTTGGCAAAGAGGTAACTCATAGCATATGCACTGACACAGTAGGTACCCAGGGAATGTCACCCTCTCTGACTCGCACAGACAGTAAAAGTGAAGCCAAACATGACACTACCTGTGCTCAGTCATGTATAGGAAGTGCACTGTGTGCATCCAACATAGGCAGCCCTCCAGCACCATCCTCAGGTCTGGCACACCTTCAAGGTAAGTCAATCAACCTACCAACAGGCAGTTGTATTAGAATGTGTTGTTACCTGTAGCTATGGTATGGATGTGAGCATGCAAGGGAACATGGTGGCCGAATGTTAAGGCAGCAGACAGCAGACATCCATAGTGGCACCATGACATCTGTAGCACACACCGGGGTCACCATAGTAGCCAGTAGTACACAGGGTGCCCTAACCCACTGCGGTTAATGGGCTGAGTATCATGTGTGTCCATACAGCCCACACAAGTCTCAACCAGTTGGACAGGTGTAGTCCAACACAAACAAATGCTGTACTATGGCCTCTGAATATGCCCAATGGATGACCCCCCCCCCCACAGACACACACAGACAGACTACAGCAGGCCAGGCAGTTGGATGTAGGTTGTGAAGGCTAGGACGTCTGAAACTAATATGTTGGTAATTAAAGCTAAGATTTTTAGTACACTGGTATGCCTCTAGCCAGCACAATAGGTAAGTCTACACACTGAAATGGAGTACCAGACATACCAGTACAGTAGTAGCAAAAGTGTACAAGTGTCAGCTGTGCCCCCCTTCAACGTACACATGTAATAGTCAGTTGTGACCCCCCGATGCTGTGTAGGAATGTGGCTACAGTCAGATGTCCCCCCACGCTATGCAGAAATGTAGCAATAGTCAATGCCACATGACCAATGGATACCCTGCAGACACAGCATGCCACCTGTCCGTGTACAATGCAGAGGTCGGCACCACAGTACTGACTACCTGGACATGTAACATATGCGATACAGTTGACTATATTGGGCATGCTCAAACACATGAAAGTATGATGGCAATGTCAGTCAACAACATGTGGAACAGTCATACTGGGCATGCTCACACACTTAACACAAGACGGCCAGGTCTGCAAACACCAGTGGTCCGGACATATCTGCTGGTACATTGCTATACTGTTGGATGACTGTGCTGTATGGTATGTGTGTGGTACTGTCTATTGTCTGTATATTTGCCATGGTGTAGTGGTAATTCACATTAGCTGTGTGCGCAGGGTGTTGCTACCAGCATTTCCAAAGGACGGTTATTTGTTTGCGGCCAGAACAAGGTCATTGGATACGGAGTGAGTAAGGCACATTGCAGCATTTGTGAGTGGTTGTGCGTGGGTTTGCATGGTGTAAAGCACTGCTGACCTCTGGTTACAACTTCTTACACTTGTATAGACTCCACATTTCTTTAACAGTGCAATACTCGAATACTGGTAGCCAAAGGCACTTACACCCACTTGCTCCCTCACTTGCACATGCACCGACATTGGTGCTTGTATTTGTCACTCACACTGGGTGGGTGCGATCCCTTGTGATGCCTATTACATCAGACTACATGACTACAATATCAGGTATGGCGACAGCATGGCGTTCGAATGTACGGAATCGGCAGCCTGTCCAGTGAGTTAATTGTATTATATGTGTGTTCCTCATACAATCTGCTCCCATCTGGCTGATACATGAGAACCGATACTCTGCAATGCAGACAAGTAAATGTGTTTTGGGAACCACATCTGTCTGCCGGGTCATGCTACCGCATACCTATTGTAGGTTTGCCACCTTTTAAATTGGCCGAGGTAAGACTTTAGGATTAACACCTGTCCCACTTTGCGTGGGACAGTCCCTCCTTAGGCGTATGTGTCATGCAAAAATAATCTAGACATAGCAAATGTCCTGATTATAGGACATTATATTCTACGTTTCTCTAATAGTTGCATGTAACAGTTATTGTATATATGACATTTCTATATGTTATGTGAAGTAGCATAAGCAACTTGACTGCTGCTAGACCAAGCTTTTATTTGTGCTAATACGTATAGTTCTGTATCCGCGGTGGTGGTGCTGTGGTAGCGTTGCTGCCTCACAGTAAGACGCTGTTCAATTCTCAGCTAGAGCGTCTTCTGCATGGAGACATGCGTGAATGGGCGTACCTTCGTTGAAGGTTGTGCATCAGGGCTGGTAACTCGGCACGTAAAAAAAATCAACTACCAATCATTAGCGGACTGGAGTTCCGCTGTGGTGACCCCTAACTGGGAAAAGCCGAAAGACACAACAACAACGTATAGTTCTGTACTATGCACGGCTGTAGGTATGTTCTCACCTGGTACGTCTGACATTTCTACAGAGCAATTCCCACTTTGGCCATTTGGAAAGGTGGCAGCTCTATAGGACCTATATGTAGAGATGTCAGATTTGACAAGGCAACACATACCCACAGCCAGTAGAAAATAGACTACTTCACCGGTTTGTATAAGTAAAGGTTATTGTTGTAGCATTATAGTTGCTAATACTGTTTCCTATAACATCTAGGTGTTTCAGATACAACATAATCATTTTATGCAACCAGTACAGACAATATATGGATTCTTTGCCCTAAATCACAGGCCATGTGCCATAATAACATTTATTTTGCAGGACACAACTGCCCAAAGGGGACTGTCCCTCGCAAAGATGAACAGGTGCTAACTCCAACCTATTATGCTATCATCCACCTAAGGTAGTCGTCGGAATATGCACTTTCCGTCACTAGGAGACCTCAAATACGAATGGGGGAGAATGAACACTGAATCAGGAACACTGCATAACATCCTCAGGGACACATTTAGATGATTGGTACTATTAACCTGTCACATTGACAGTCCCAGAGCATGTGTATTCATACACATTTGCCGAGGTACATGCTGTTTATGACTCATACATCATTAGTCATTATGTGTATTCCGCCACCTGTCCACCTAATATCACTAGTTCTGGAAGGGTTTAGTTGGGATTGTTAGATTCTGATTCATAATCACGGACGTCCATGATAACCGGGTACAGTTCACTGATATAGTCCCTATGTGTTCCCCCAGTGGTTTACAGATTATCCAGTAAATGTACTCTTAAGGTTTGGGAGGTATGGGCATATGCTATACCCACATAGGAATATTAATTACTTCCACGGGGCAAGCCTAATACATCTATGCCAACCAACACCTGCACACTTAGGCCCATTATTGCATACCCATGATTTCCCTACCTGACACCCCTCTACAGCACTCATCCTGACTGTGAACGCATCTGGGGTATGAATACACCCCTACACACTGCCCACTCTTCCCGTGTCGGGACACATGTTATATGTTTTGTCAACCCATGTGTTATCAGACTTGCACAACCTACTGTTCCGTGTACAGCTACATCCTGGTTGCGTCAATCATTAATGGTTCGCCTACAAGGCAAATTTTTGATGTCCCTGATCCATGTTTAAAGTGTAGACCTTGCAGATCTCTCCCACTGGTAGTTTCCTGCCAGTGGTCTGGAAAGCAGCTGTGTGTTTACCTTTATTGCGTGTCTGTATGTCTCACCGGCCTAGCTGGGGGTGTGTGGGAGGTAGACGTTTGTTTATTGGACCTCCCACTAACATATGCCCGGTCTGACCATATGTTACCCATAATTGCTGTAACGTAACCTAAGTATGTACATGTGTATATTTACAGTAACATATGTATATATATATATATATATATATATATATATATATATATATATATATATATATATATATAGCCATCAGGCTACCTTCTTACTTAAATATAACTACCAACACCCCCAAACCCCTATACTTCAAACAATTAGGAACGAAAAACACTTTAACCTATCAAACTTCTTAAATGACCTAAAACTCCACAACTGGTCCCAACTATATTACCTGCCACTAGATGAAGCCACCAATCACTTTAACTCCACATTTCTAGAAATACTAAATAGGCATGCTCCAGAAAGAAGTTCCAGAGTTAAATCCAAAGCAGTTCCATGGTTAACTAGGGAAACAAGACAAAAAATAACAGAAAAGGACAGAGCCTGGAAAACCTGGAGATCCAACAAAACTCCAAGTACACAGCAAACATATAAACAGATTAGAAATCTAACCAAAAAATTAGTCAAGCAAGATAAAAGAAATTACTTTATCAATCACCAAAATCAACACATGAACAACCCAAAAAAAATCTGGGCAGGATTAAACAGGTTACTATACCCTGGAAAAATCACCACTCCACCCCCAACAACAGGGTTAATGAAAGAAAACATAGCTGAATCATTCAATGCTCTCTTTACTGAGACCATACTTGCCCTTTCACAAAAACAAAATCATACCAAAACCACTACTGTTGACCCCAAACCTAATAACAGCCTAACTTTAACACTTCAACCCACCCCTACCTCCTACATAAGAAAATTACTCTCTCAATTAAAACCAGCAACACTAGGAGTAGACTTCCTCCCCAACGAATTCTTAAAACTGGCAGCAACTGAAAAAGCCATACCAGTCTCTATCCTAATAAACAGATCCATCTCTGAAAGCTCAGTACCCTTGATCTGGAAAACGGCCTATATTATACCCCTTCATAAAGGGGGAAATTCTTATCATATATCTAACTACAGACCAATAGCTATCCTATCCCCACTTGCTAAAATACTGGAGAAATGTATTCACAAACAATTAATGACCCACCTTATTAATCAAGAACGCATATCACAAACCCAACACGGGTTCTATCCAGGTCATAGCACAACCACTGCCCTGCTAGCATTCACTGATACCATTAACCACAACAGAAATAATGGTAAGCTTTCTGCAGCCCTTTTCCTAGACCTATCAAAGGTATTTGACATGGTTAATCATGAATAATTAATCTTCCACCTTACTATCTTAGGCCTAGATAAATTGTCAATCTCCTGGTTTAAAAACTACCTCAACAATAGACAACAGGCAGTACTATGGAACAATAACTTGTCTCCACTCTTACGTGTGACACTTGGTGTACCTCAGGGATCTATACTGGGCCCCCTACTATTCCTAATTTTTACTAACAATCTCTCACTCAGCTGTAAATAGTTCAAACCTTATCCAATACTCAGATGATTCTACCATAATATGCAGTGCCCCTACAGTAGCAGACCTACACAAAAAAAAAAACAGGACAATTTTCACTCAGTCGAAAACTGGCTTACTGAGAATGCCTTGACACTCAACCCAAAAAAAACTAAGCTCCTCATATTTCATTCCTCAATCACTACTGCCCCCACCTCCTCCTTTACTATGCACTCAATAAATGGGACCCCTATTTCACCTGACTACCAGACAAAACTTCTAGGTATCACTATTGATAACAAGCTCATATTTGGTGTACACATTAATCTGGCCATAAAAAATACTAACAAAAAGCTGGGAAATCTCTACAAGCACAAATCATTCCTGACCCAGAATGCTAGAACTACAATAGCACAAACACACCTTCTCTCAACTCTACTGTATGCATCACCAATCTTAACCAACCTACAAAAACCAATACATTGACCTCCTGCTATAATCAGATAGCCAAATGTGCCAACAACAGCTCCATCAGAACTGATCACTGTCAAAACCTAAAGCAATTGGGTTGGCTTGAACTACCAAACCTACTAACCTATAACCAGCTGGTTATCACACACAAGCTACTCAATCATCCAAGCACAACACCTTCATTAAAAGACATAATCCAACAGTATTCCTGTCCTAGGCAACCCAGCTCCACAAATAAATTACTGTTAACAGTTACCATATCTCACAACCATGCTGGTGACTCCCTATATTCTTCTTATATAGCCAAACTCTGGAATTCCCTGCCTACATCCTTAACCCTAGAAGCATTAGTTTTGTAAATTTAAAATAACTCTCATATCTTACCTCAGCATAAAATGGCTATGTCCCTGTTCCTCACCAGACTAATACTTGTACCATGTCTACACTATTGTAATTCTTGACTTAACAAATACCTCTTGTTTTATCCTCATAAAATTGTAAACCACAACTGAAGAATGTTGGCATATCTGTGTTATTCTGCACTATGTATTGTTATTTACATACTTATTGTCAACTGTACCTTACTGATGCTTAATTCCTTTATGCATGCCCAACTACATACCTAATGGGCCTAGTTAAAATATGTATCCTTGAATTATCTGTATGTCTGTAAATTGTCTCCTTGGAGCTTTTC